>NW_027109491.1:255763-261763 GCF_000696795.3 Halyomorpha halys
AAAATATATGGTAGACTTATTGCTCAAGATCAGTTAGGTTTGCTTGTAATGCATGCGTCATTTTAATGTCAAGTTTGAAAAATCACTTAGGTGTCTGATCTTAAATTAAAAAAAAATTACCTAGTAATGTTTGTGAATGGCCACTGACGGACAGATTATTTATTTTACTCTATTTTTGAATTCCACGCATTTTGAAACTTAATAAAACATCGAGTTTTGTATTATGATTTTTTTTTCTTAGTCAATTACTAAGGCTTATTGTTTAACCATCGTCAAACAATATTGATTTCAAAGATTCATTATTAAAATTAATAAACTAAAGCATACTCCAATTAATTGATAATGGTCCGTTTTCAAAGTCTTGTTTACTTTCTTTTATTTTAAGAAATTTTATTACCTTTCAAATAACCTTTATGTAATTTACCACCAGAGGTATATATTTTTATTTGTGCCCTAATAAAGTATTTTTAATTTATTTTATATAGAAAACGTTAAACGGCTTTTATCCTTCATGCCTCTAAGGTCCTAAGTAATTCGTTTATCTCCTTTTTGTTTCTTACCATTTTGAGACTAAATCGCAAAAAAAAAAAAAAAAAAAAAATATGAATTTAATGCTTGATATTAAAGAAAAAAAATTTATAAAATGAAAACTGTACGTATAATAGTTCCTGAGATACATTTTTTCATAAACCAAATGTTTTGTCCAAACAACTAGAAATTAAATTAAATATATAAATAATTGACCGTATTAATTCAAATTATGAAGAAGATTGTCAGGAGTGCGGTTACAAGAAAATAAAAATAGCCAACAACTATTTATTCGGCGACGTTTCGCCCCACTTTTTAGATGCAAAAACCAACTAAAAATATTTTGATATTTTAGGGTAAAATACAAAATGTAAATTTAGTTTGGTTTAAAATTATATAAATATAATTAAAAATAAAATAATATACAAATGAAAGAAAAGAAGTAATAAAATAGTATAAATATAAAATAGACAATAATAAGAATATAAAAAAATACACTATTAGATTAAAAATAAATATGAGACGTAGTAACACGTAAAAATGGAAAAGTAGAAATGAGAAAATTTAACACAGTAAAAAACGGAAGTTAAGATTACATAAAAGCCAAGAAAGTATAAATACAATAAAATTAATGATAATAAATCAGTAAAGAACTAACTAATTTCTAATTAAAAAATTACATTTTGTTAACTTATTTTTGGCAAATATCATGAAAACTATTGCTCCTGGGAATATAAAAGTTATGAAATACTTTATAACACATTAAACTGGATTTAATTTGAGTGCTAATAGACATCTGTACGTCAAATGATTCCTGAGATATAGATTTTCGGATCTAAATTCACTGACTACTGATTATTCAGAACATATGTTATGAAATGTTGCATTCGAAAAAGGTATATCTCGAGAACTATTGAACATAAATAGCTAATTTACTGTTTTTTAAATTATGTTCTATTAGGTTTTCTACTGTCGTTGGTAGTTTTAAAGATATTGAGCTCGGAATGAAATTTTTTTTTAACGTTTTGAATCAGCCACCATTTTTGCAGATAGTATGATCTGACTGGCAGACTCTCATTTCTTTCTTGACAGTCGAATTAAGATTCAAAAAAGTGCTTTCAAAGTTTTCTTCAGATAATGTCGATTTTTTCTAGGGCCCTCGGATTTTGACAAATTACTACGATTATTTTATGGTAACGCTATGAGTAACTCCAAATGTGAGGATGGAAATAAATCAGCCCATTACTCTCATCAAATCTGAAATTTTGAGGGAGGGGGGGATGGTTGTATTAGTAACCAATTAAGAAGGTCCATTATTAAAAAAATTAAATAAAGTGAATAACAGAACTTTTTTATATCTATGCAACGTCTCATCGTATTGAATATATCTTGTTAGACAAATATTTTTTTGAACAATTAATTAAAATGTATAGGTCTCATTAATTAGTCAAATGTAAACTGACGTAAGATGTAGTCATTTGTTCTATATAATTTTTGCTGTATTTCAAGTATGTTACTAATTATGTTATAGTAGAAATATTTTTTTCTAATTATAAATCAGTTTTTATTTGTCCGAAGTCCAATAAAATATAATATACAATAAGAGATATTTTCTCCTTTGATATTTAATAGTGTATTTCAATGCTGACGTGTGTGTGGCATTGAATCATGTATGAGTCACGCAACTGTTTTAAGATGAGTTCTGCTCGATGGAATGTTTTGAAACCTCACAACGTTTGTTTTTTAAGTAAGCATTTCTCTGAGCCAGTTGCCCAGACGACCCTTCAAAATTTGAACAGTACGAGATTTCTAGATACTTCGTCTGGCCAGTCCTAAACTAAAATGTAAATCAGCTCAAAGAACTTATATAAAAAAGTTTAACCTTCTTCAATTTGTCCTAAACAATTATAATGTTTACTAATGAAGAACTGATTAGAAATAAATTGGAAAATATTTTATAAAAAAAGTTTGGAAATTATTACACCATGGCGTATTTTTTAAATTAATTATTTATTGTATGAACTACAAAATATTGTTTCTATATATATTGTTATAAAATAGTAAGAATTTATTTTTTATTTTTCGTTGTTAAATGGGTAATCGCTTTTCAAAAGGCCGAAACGTGCAAAACTTGCGTTTTGCACGTTTATATAAAATTATTTGGATAATAAGTACTTATTTTTAAAATATGTGGTTAAACATTTTTCCTTTAAATCATTTTGATTAGTAGTAACAATTAAGAATGAATCTAAAAAAAAAAAAAAATCTAGAAATAAAATTTTTAACAAGTATGATAAGTTTCATTTATATATCATTTGTTAATGTGATACGTTTCGTTTCTTTATCATTTGTTAATGTGATAAGTTTCGTTTATTTATGATTTGTTAATGTCATACGTTTCGTTATTTATCATTTGTTAATGTTGATTCTCACTTTCCTTTCCGCTTCTATGTATTAATTTTCACTTATTAATACTTATGTAAACTATGGAAATGAAAGAAAACATTTATGTTATTTGATTTTGCCTGGTTGTGCTCCATTATTTTTATAGTTTTTGTTAAAACGAAGATTTTTTTTAATTAGTAATTTATTAACTCAGTATATGTGATTCAGCTGACAAATCACATGATCAATAAACTAATCCTCGTTATTTTGATAGTCCTTGTTAAAACGAAGCGCCCTTATTTTGTTGGCCTTTATTAAAACAGAAATTGTCTTTGAGTAATCATTTATACACTAACTTAAATATGATTCGTTAATTTAATTCTAACTTGGCCAAGAGTCTATGAAATACATTGCTATATTGATAATAACTTCATTTTCTGAATAAAACACCTTATTTAGAATCATTCTTTATTAAATATAATAATTATTTTATTAATTTGAAAGACGAGAACATTACAACGTTATCAGTTGCCATTTTGTATTTGATATAACAATAATCGATTGGTAGCTTTATCTATTTTTTCCTGAGTCACGATTTTAATTTTATCATGTTATGTATATATGATTCTTGTTATAATTACACTCATTTTCAGACCAGATCATTGTCTTGTTTTGATTTGAAGTGTTAATTTAATATAATATTACTGAGTAAGTACTGAATGCAGAGTATTTTACTCAAATACTCTCACTCTTTGAGTACATAGTACTTTAATTAGTTCGTTAGTTGATGGTTGATTAGTAGAAACAGTTATCAGCTCATTTTCCTGAGTCCTTTATATTTTCTACATTTACTCAGAATAATTGTACTTTTAAAAGTAATCTAGTACTTTATTCTAATAAAGTTCTAAAGTAGAATTGATTACCCACATTTTATATAAAATACTGGTTTAAGGCAGCGTAGTCGCAGGCACTGTAATGGTATAAACTATGTGATATTTAGGTGATAGGCGAAAAAATATTATTGTGTTTTGATTATTTTTGGGGAGGTAATGATAATTAGAAAGTAATGAGATCATAATGGATCTTGATATTGAACGAATTTTATTTATAACGGATTATGTTGTTAGTAATGGTAGAAGTTCTCAAATGAGTTAGAGATTCATCTTTCGACCTGGTATCACTAGTCTAGTCTATGGTGAAACTAGGTTGGAAAATATAAGATACCTTTTCCAAGGTTCTTACCAATGCACCATAGGAGCTAAGAAAAATTTTTTTTCAGATTTATTCTACTTTTTTATGTTAGCGTATACTACTTCGCTCTGCATATATTTATTGATTATTATTTGTTTTTTAATCTATTTGTTTTTTTTATGATACTAGACGATATAAAGTTGCGTTGAAATCGGTTATCCCACGTGCGTATACCTCTTCGTTATATTTTGTTATACTGTTGTATTCTTGGCAGGGAAAAAGTTATATTTGTTATTTCCATCAAAAGAATCCTAAATATTTATTTTTATTGCAACAGAAAAATAAAAATGTTTTGTTCAAAGTTTTCCGATTTTCTCGTCTTCAATGTTTTTTTTTTTTGTTTTTTTTTTTATAAAATCACAAAAGAAAATAGCTATAACTTGAGCACGAGTCCACCAATCGACTCAAAACTTGGTGACGTAAGTAGGATGGTAAGTGAAAGTTGTGTGATGTGCACACCGCACCAGATTTTTCAAAACTAGTACCATTTTATTTTTTTTTAGAGTCCTAGTTGTAATCTTTTTTTTCCTACAAAATTTTTATTGTTTTCCTATTCTTATTTTATTATAATCTTCTTATTCTATCCTAACCTTCTAATAATATTGCTAATATATCCCAAAGGTATCTTTTGTAAGCTTATAACGTTAATTTATACCCATTTTCATCAGCAACATTTTACGAGGCTGATGACTCAGGCTTCTATCGATGTTTCCCAATATGGCCTTCAGAAATCATCAAAAGTGTATTCAGAAACGTGTGTGGAGATCCTCAAAATTTAGCTGGTTCGTGTAATGGAGTTGTTTCATCATCAAACCACTTCATTTGGAGCGTTGTCATCGAGTTTATTTATTTTTTTTGTTTGTTTTTTTGGATAAATAAAATTTGTATATTTCTATGCCAAAACAGAAAATTATTAATTAAATGTTTAAAAACCTAGGAAGGAGTGAATGTGGTGGGAACTTTAGCCAACGAACTGTTTTCCTCCTGAAGAAAAATTCCATGTAATGGGCACCCACAGAGAAGATAATTTATCGATTTTACAGAGGTGTCCGTTAAGATTAATAATATAAAAAGAACACACAAATGAAATTTCCTCATTTTAGTCCCTGACTTGGCCAACTTGGAAAGAACGCAAAAGAAGAGATTAAGCTGTACTTCGAAAGTCCGAAAAAATATAATAATACAATTTTTTACTAATTATAAACGTTTCCTTCCAGGCACATTTCACATTTTGAGGATCGTTCTGAGGTAATCTGTGATTTTGTTGCCAAATTATAGAAAATGGCGGCGTAGTCTCGAAGACAAGCCGTGGACAGCCCACTATGGATTTTTTTTAATTCAATTTTTTAGATATACGATATATATCTTGGAACGTAACACCTCAACTTTTTGGGAGGTGGTTTAAATTTATTTATTTTTTTTTTTTTTACATACACGGACTGTGCTGGCTAAACACACTGGTACATACTATAAATGGTGGCTACACAATAACTAAATATCTCTTGGAGCCGTCAATTCTAGAATTGTGAGTTTGTACCTTCATATTTTATAAATTTTGTCCGTTATGGAGGATTGAAAAGTCCTGTGTGAAGAATAGAATTGGTGTGCACATCCGAAGTGGTGAGGTTCAAATGCATTCAAATTGTACCTGTTGGTAGAGATGTTAATAAAAATTGTCCGTTATAGAGGGGTGTCTCTTGAGCGGTGTTTTACCCTCTCTCTCTCTCTCTAAATATATATATAATGTTGATTCTCACTTTCCTTTCCGCTTCTATGTATTAATTTTCACTTATTAATACTTATGTAAACTATGGAAATGAAAGAAAACATTTATGT
>NW_027109491.1:261813-295759 GCF_000696795.3 Halyomorpha halys
CTTTTTGTGTGCAGTTAAAATTGGACTTTGTTTATGGATTTGTATTTCAGGTCATTGTATTTATAAAAAACCTATACCTGCCTTAAGAAGGAACCTTTTTTTCAGGGAGCAGTATTATGGATATTATTCGGTTTAAATACCAGTTCTTAAATAACTTTGAAATCCTTTTTCTTGTTCAGAACGTGTTCAGGAAGTTGATAAGATTGATCGGAAGTCCGTGGGCGTCGTCGGTATGACTATCGGCGCCTCGTTGAACTTGGTTGATAAGTACTTGTTTGCTATTCATGGCTGTGAAGTTGTCCAGTTGGTTCGCCGTGTTCTACGGTAGCATGCTAATGTGGATTGACATGGTACAGGGTGAATTTGGAATGATAAGTTGCTAGATATGATCGAAATTCAAATTCTACTTACAAGTTTTCCCTTACTTTTACACTTTTTTTTTTAATCAGATTTATCTTCTTTCCTGTTATCTATATATATTTCTAAAAACATGAAAAATTAAATTTTTTTATCTGTTCTACTCTGCATGAATCATGCACCTTTTGAGGCACTAATAAATGTCACATGAAGGTGTGAACTATACAAAACTTACTTCCATTTTTTTAAATTTGAGATGGCAGCATTATTTTCATTTGAGGCCTTGAGAATCAGTATGGATTGTTCTACATGTTTGTTAAAATTTAGTTTGGAGTGTCAAAAGATTGTATACAATTTTTTATGGACTTTGATAGCAATAAGAAGATATACACCAATCAAACATATTGTCCTACATGTATTTGATATCAAGTTGGCAATGCAAGTGTGAATCCAAAGGGTTGGTAGTGACAAATCAATAGCAGTGGCTAATTGATTTGTAATGCTATGCAACTGTTTGCTAAAAAGTAAGGTTTGACACCTTAGAAACTGGCCCAAAAACAGTTTCACTAAATAATATTTTAATTAAAAAAAAGAAAAGCTGATCACGTTGGTCGGTCCACTCAGATTCATAGCACATGTATCTACTGTCAGAATGAAGGGACTAAATCAGTATAAACTTTATGAAGCAACGATCAAAGGAATAAATAATTAATAGAATAATCTGAATAATATTTTACCTTTAATTATCTATGAATAAATTATAATTAAATTAAGATTTTTAAGCTGGAAAAGTTTTCATATATACATCATAAATACCTGATGTTATAAAATAGTTTTCCTTTTTTTTACCTTGGTTTTGTCCATAAAAAAAAATCACCAGTATACCACAAAAACTACAGATGATAAACAGTTTCAGTTTTTTCTCTTTTTTTAACATTTTCGCTTGATGGGTCTAGAGGGTTTACCAGTTCATAACCTCAAATATATAGTTATGTCAGTATAGAATAATAATTTTAACAAGTTTAATTTAAATTACTCATTTTATTTATTCCTTTCATCTTATTTTTTTCAATAGTAGTAAGCATGTTTAACATAAATTTAGCATGTTACATAAACATAATTGGTTCTTATTGTGTATACTGACCTTATTCTCACTATTCATTATTTAATTATTCACTGAAGCAACAAACCTAAACCTTTTCTAGGATCCTTCTTTTAAGTCAGAAACAATTTCATTCCAACTTATTACAATTTTTCTCAAATTTTATTCATACTAATTACAAACAGCTAATTGTAGTAATACTAGCTAACAATGACTAACTTATTTGTTTTATATTAGTATATCCATTAACACTATATTGTCCTGCAGTTATGTTATCTTAAAATCCTTTATAAAGACAATTTTTTATTAGAATCTCCTACAGTTTTATGAAATATAGACATTCCTTCTACCTATGGAGTTTGATAAAACTCGTACTTTAAATATTTAAGATACAATTAACATTAACCTTTCTTCTTTAAATTTTACTGAGTTGGGTGGTTATAACCCCTAAAGACATTTTGCTTATGCTTGCCTCGATGACTAATTTGTTAGTTTGATGTCTAAATTTTTCAAGTGGTAATGATTGCTACAAGAGTAGCATGAATCTAGTGTTTGTAGCTCTATCAAAGTTTGTATTATCATTAGAAAATAAGTACATATCTGTTTAATTTTACAATAATGTGCTTATTAATAACAATTTTGTTATTTTTCTTTTACTTGTTTTTAATGTTTTATAAATAATAACATGCATGTTAACTAAACTCTTAACATAAAAGCATTTAACAAATATTAAGTTCAAAAATCAATGGTTTACTTTCAGGTGAAACGATTCGCACAAGAAAACACTTACATGGCCGCTGGTTACGCTGGTGGTTTTCTTATTGGAATGGCATCGTCTTAAGATGTTTTTACATTAGTTGACATTAATATGAAATAATTGTACTTTTGTTTTGTAGTAGTTGTATATTTTTTTTACTTTCTAACTATTTATGTTAATTCATGAAAATAAATAAATAAATTAATATATGTCTGAAAACTTATTCCAAGGCTATATAAGTGAGTTCTTGAACATAATAATAATAGTATAGAAAAGTAATACTGGTCATCAAAGTTTATTATTATTTAGGTGGAACGGTTCGTTGATAGAAAATTAGACAAGGTGGAGAGAATCATCAAGAAGAAAGAAAACAAAGCCAAAAAATGGTATCACACCAGAGTCCTTAATGATCCTAATTACTTTGTTTTTGAAGAAATACACATTTTTATGGCATCATTTATTGTTGGTCTTGCCAGTGGCATGGTGTTTGGGCGCCTTCTTTAATTTCACCACTTTTATAGTTTTATATGTATTTAAGTCTAGTATTTTAAAAGCTTTAATGGATTATAAAATCCCTAAATCTATTTGGAAGGTTCAGGTTAAAAGAAAACAAAATTCCTTTATGTGCTAGTCTTTAACCCACTGATTTCTTTAAGTATTAATTTATGAACTATTAGTACTTAAATCTTCAATTATTTATATTGTTTGATCTATAAGTAAAATAATGATACAATTTTTAAAAAAATATTGTAAACCAAATTGTCTTCTGAAATTAGTCAATACTTGTTAAATTGAGTAATTGAGATTATTAATGAAATTGTATCTGTTAACATAATTATAGAAATAAACTCTATATTAATCTCAATATTACTTATGTTTCTGAATATCTCTTTCTTTTTCTTTTCTTTTTTTGTTAAGGTAAGTGCAATTATTAATCTTTTTTTTATGAATATTTCTGGTGTAAGCTATTGCTTTTTAGAAATTTGGCATAGGACAATTAATTTTTATGTTTATAGTGTATTGCTTTGATGATTGAATATTTTTGGTCTGATTTTCTTGCAACGGGCATGTTTATTATAATTGAAAATTGTTTCGCATTCACATTCCCTTAGTAAAAAAAAATTACCTAAGTGTGTATTAGGTGTGATCAGGCTTATGAGATGCCTACTACCTAATCCAAGTTTTAAATAGTAACAATTATAAACCTTGGCATTTATCTGAAATGTCATTTAGTTAATAGGAATATAACCTCTTTAATTATGCTTGACATTCTCGATATTGATTAACAGGGGTTGCATCATAAATAAACAGTCAAGTAAAAATTAATAAGTATATCTCAACAAGCTTTATAATAAATTAAAAAAATTAAAATAATTTACATAAAAATTTATTTTAATTCTGTTATTTTGTAGAATAATAAATTTGATAATAAAACCGTATTTATGAGTTACAAAAAGTAGAATATTTACATTTCTTATGAAATTACTAAAATTTACATTATTTACATCTGAATACAAAATATTTATAGAATAGTTTTTAAAAATTAGAAAGTGTTGAGGCATTGCATTAATATGTTTCTTAATTTTAGCCTCAATTGTGTATCAGCTGCTTCACAATAAATATGAGTAGATTTGTCTTCTACTTGGATCAGTGTATCCTCTTCTTGCTAAAAATTAACAAATTTAATATAAATAATTAAATGAATAAACCATTTTATTAGATCAGTAGACTAAAAGATATATATATATATATATATTGTATTCTTATAATGTAATGGATCTTTCAAGTAAAGAGCTGGTCATACCCATAACTATAGATTTGAAGGCATTGGTTAGATACAGAAAGGATTTTTCATGCACTTCAAAAAAATTGATAAGATTAGTTTTCATTTCCTAAAGAAATAAGCATTGAAATTTATTGTTACGCCTTTGCAGATGATATTGCATAAAATAAAATCCATATCCATGTAGAAAATATAAAAAGTAACTTAAGCATCAGCTATACAATTTATTTATAATAAAAAAAATCAAAGATATCAATTACTATAATCTATCATAATCATATTAATATAGAAGAATTAAATAGTTTAAAAACATAATGAATTTGTTGCCTTAATGATTTAAGCAATGATCTATCATAACAAAATTTAGCTAAGTGTACCTACATGGAATAGTTGATTCCTTATCCTTAGCTACATGATATGGTTAATTTTAATTGATTCAATAAAAAATTTCAAAAACACATGAGAAAATAAATTGAATTGAAATAAAGTTCAGTAAAATAAGAATTATTGCAATTCTGTTTTAGTAAAATTTAGACTTTTAATGTTTCCCTGACAAGCATTTTTGATAATTCTGAGGAAAAAATGTATTAGAAATTACCTCCCATGGTTTTTCGTAAAATTAAAATGGTAATTATTGAAATTACTTGTTTATATCCAAAAAGCACCCATATCATATTATATGAACTTAATTTGAATGGTCATTATTATTTTTGAAAATAAAAGGAAAAAATGCTTGGATTATTTGTAATCCAAATTTTTCCATAATCTGAATCCAATTGGTTTTACTTCAGAATAGTTTTAAAAAATAACATCCATTTCATTATATTTAATATCATATAATTACTTCTTACCAAATGTATAATGTACCCATTGTTATTTTCCTCAACTTTAGCATCTGAAATTCCTTCCTGTTTCAGTTTTCTGATAAATAAATCCATATCTAAAGTTCCCCACTCATATTTCATAGAAGTGCTTGATTCACCCTCAGATTTCGAAAGTCTCCTCTTTTTAGGAACGAAAGGTGTTTCATCAGGCAATTCCTAAAAGAATTATTAATATTAAAACATCAATTTATTTTAAATCAAATTGAATTTTAGAATTATTACTGTATGGAATCGTGCAAATACCAAAATCTTGTGTTGATTGTCCTTAACAAATAGACCAGCAGTTACTGTGGCTAAACATATCCCAGAGCGAACTTCAGAACAGTTAATTCTGTCGGCTAGTGTTGGACAAAGACTAACTTTAGCCATCTGCCGTTTGACTGCCAGTGAAACAACTTCACCTCGTTGAATTGAAATGACGTAGCGACTTTCCTATAATCAATGTGGTAAAGTAAAATTCATTTTAAAAAATTAATTATTAAATTAAAGGGAAGTATTGAAGGGCTTGGACGTGCTCATATTAATTTTGATTATTAGAAAAAATGTACCTGATCAATGACAAGTTCACTTCTGTGAGTATGGCTTGGAGGTGGAATGGTATAAGATTGGGGTACCACTAGAGTACTAGGTTTTAACTCTCTTATCAACTTATTTGCCTGAGTGAAGTTGAGACTTGTGTCAATAGGGCAATGTACCGCTTTCATAGTCAAAGGCTGGTAAGGTGCCAGGGCTTCAAGATAAGGGAAATCTGGTTCTGGAATCATTAAAAAAAAAAATACATAAAATACCAAAGTAAAAAAAAACAACAAATAGTAATCTCAATTATTAAAATTATAGTTATCATAATTTTTTGGAAATGGTAAGTTACCTTTAAAAAGATGAAAAAATTATTACACTTTGAGAATTAAAACTAGTGTTGAAGGTAGTATACTCAGAAAAGCTGAGATTCTGTTAGCTAAGGCTAATAAAACTAGGGTAAAGATTTTAGACACAACATTTAAGTTTTATTTTATGGATGAGTATAATTTCAAATAATATGAAAGATAAAATTGATTACTAAATAATTCACCTGGGCAGAATGGCCTGTATGGAGTTTTTTTAAAAGGGTTAAATATATGTCTCTAAGTAAATTAAGGTAAGGTAAATTATGAATAGTAATGTTAAATAAATGAATTGATTGTAGGATCATACAAATAATGGAAACTTTTGTAATAGATTGTCCCTGAGGATGGCCGAATTGGTCGAAACGTTGGACATGTGAATGAAATAAATGTTTTGAGACTATAATTTGGATAGTGTTGTTGAATTATTTAGTAAATAATTGCCAGTCTCAAGAAAGAAATTTAAAGATTATAAATAGATAAAATTGATATTAATAAACCTTTGGAAAGGTTACTAAATTTTTAGTATAAATTGCAAAAGCAAATTATAATGGAAAAAAATATATATATATGTTTCAGCCATTGACTTGCTAAAATCAATTTAAAATTTATATAAGTTTTTACAGAGTGAATACTAAAATAAAATTAAAAATTTTTTTTATCTCATTTCACTTACCAGTAAAAATAACAGTATGAAGAGGATTGTTACCCCATTGCTCAATGAAATGAACTGCGTCTCCAAAACGAAGACTGGGATGTCCACAAAAGACAACACAAGGCTAAAAGTAACAATTAGAACATGAAAATTACTTTCAACATTTTAAAATCATTTTTATTAAAGTTGTAAGAATTTATGAATCAAAATTGAGATTTATCACTTCTCCATAAAATTTCCTTTATTTTGACACCTTGTTAGTCAAACTCTATCTCTCCTAAGACCCAGAAAAAAAATCTAAGTGTCTGAATAATATTTACAGATTATAGGTTTACAATATTTTTCTCAAAATCTAGAAAAATTTAATAAGTTTCTAAATATGACGATAATCGTTATTTTACTTGGAAAAATACAATTTCTAATCTTTTATTAATTTTGGATTAGTTTATATTTCCTATATATAGTTTATAGTTATATATTTATAAGTAGTAAACAAGAATATTTGAATTGCCCTCTTTTCTGATCCCGAATCTCTAATTTTTAGTAATAAAGTTTAATTTTAAAAAATATCTGAATTTGTAATAATTTATAAGATTAGTAAAGAAATATTTAGTGGTAGTTTTAACAGAAATAAAAAAACACAAATATTATCATTAGTAGGAAATGAATCAATTTATAAGGTGGTGAATCACTGGATCAAATGATAGCATTTTTCCCTTATATTTGAAAATTTTAAACTGCTTTGGGAAAATAACTAAAAAATTAATTTATTAATGATATATCTAACATCAAAACGTTTTTAATATAATTTCTTTTTTTAAAGTTTTGAGAATTTACAAATTATTCGATTCACAATCAGCAATCATGACAAGTATTTTAGTGTCCTCGGCTGACTAAGGAATTCTTAAAACAAAATTTGATTACATTTGTTGATATGATAAAGAACTGTTTGCAGTTTTTGGTGATTTACACCTTCAGAACGCACTGAAATAATAATTGAAACATGTTATAATATATATATATTATACTTTTAAATTTACCTGCCGAAAATCAGTGCTGAAACCATCTGAATAAATTCTTTTATAATGCTTTAGCCGCCCAGTTTTTACAAGGTAGCCATGTGGAAATGGTTCTTCAGGTAAATAAACCTTATTCTGTTTTGTATTTGATAACCTTAAAAAGAGAATTTATTGTTATAAATGATTTTTCGAAAATAGATATAAAGTTGGTATATGCAGCATATTAGTTCACTTTTTCTGGTGAGCTCCTAAATTCTATTCTTAAAGTAAATCATAAATTTAGAAAATTAAATGAACATTCCAAAGTATATTAATAGCATAATAAGTTCTGGTATGTTTTTATATACCACAAGATATAAAGTATGTTTTTATAACAATAAGATTGAACTTTCCAGATATTTTTTCCATTTTATGATAACAGTTTTAAGACAATTAAATTTTAATAATAAAAAAAAATAATTATAAGATTAAATAACATTATAGAATATTGAAATGAAACATATGAATAGTAGCAAAGTATTTTTCAAAGGATATACCAACCATTCTGCAAGAATATTTGAATACCCGAGTGACATGTCAGCTACAGGTGAAATAAAGAACATAGGTATTGTTGACAGGCTGGAGTTGTCAAGATGTGAAGATAAGCACTCAAACAAATCATACACCACACCTGATGGGTAACATGGAATCAATACATTACCATTTGCACGAAGAGTCATTGCTAAAACAATATATGACCAATAATTATAAAAATACAACAAAATCCATGTACATAAATAAGGTATGTGTAAAAATCTTACCAACAGCCATACAAAGTTCTCCTAACATTGTGTCTGGGTTTGCTGTAGGTGTCTGTGTAAGCCCAGTCAAAATTAAGACATTGGAGTTTCTAAGCACAGTCTGGTCCATCGGTCTGGGAATATTTATAAATCCAAAATTATTAATAAATCATTAAAATAGTATAAGTGTCTGTATCATATGCTGTTACTAGAGTTAATTATAAAAAATTAACTGTTTTGAATTTTAATGTCAATTATGCACATATTGTAATAAAAGTTATTTCAATCAATCAGCCACTAGTAAATATTTACAATATACATATTGAAATAGTTTTTACTATTTTTTTGTGTTGATCTTGATTGATATTCTAACTAGGAACACTTCAATATTTCTAATACTCGGTGGTATCGTTACTTTTTGTATGATACTTTCTATAGTCATATCAATTAATACTTTGCATCTGTTGGGTATCGATACTTCCGTTAAACTATTATATTGAAAGGAGTCTGATATGATAAAATTTTTTTTTTCGCACCCTCCATTAATAAGGAAAAGGAAAGTAGGGTACATGCAAAAATGTTTAGGTTGATGTTATGCATCCTTTTACTACCAGGGGTATTATAAGGTATTGATTCTATTGTGCACTGTGTGTGTATAGTCGAAGGCGCCAAGTGCGGGTTGATACTATGTTGACCGGGGAGGGTCCGCTTTGCTGGTGGTGGTGATATTATATTTAGGTTGCAGAGCCCAAACCTCTTCCCACGGTAAGAACATTTACCAAGGGGACATCTCCTTGCCATCTCCCAGGCGGTGGTGGAGGGGCAATATCCCGAAACAGTGGGTTGGATATGATAAAGAAAATATAAGAAGTATGTATACATTTTATTTTAAATAAATCTATGTTTTATAAGTCTGGTGGTTGACGAGGTGTTAATGTTCATATAGTCACATTCTAACAGATCCACATTTTCAACTCAACGTGTTTGGGGGATTATTATCCCATCAGAAAATAGTCCATGAGCAATCTAAATGCTGCTAAAGGTTATTTTATTGATGTATGACTAAATGTTTGGTTATTTGTTCGGTTATTATTTATTATTTACTTGAATGTTAAGTTTATTTCAAATACTCATTATTAGGGTTAATTACAAACTTTTAACAATTCTATAACTTTAGACATTAATATATTCATGAATAATGTAAGCTCTACATTTATATTTATTTGAGTATTCTGAGTAAATCTAAATAAAATAATATATTTACCTAGGATGTGTTGTTAATGTCGAAGAACCACTGACGTAAGCAACTTTTTCATAATCAGAACTTATAACCCAATTACTACTGCCAAGACAATATCCTGAACTAACAGCTGTAACTTTAAGGGCTCCGTAAACATCCTGAAAATTAATTAATCACTTATCATAAAATAAAACATCTATGATATTAATATCTATCATTGGCACTTACCAGCTTTTCATCATATCCCACAACTTTAATTCTTGATAAACTAGACTGAACTTCACTCAGCTTATATAAAAGTTTCCATGTTTTAGGCTTAAAACTATCGCAGAGAGGACTTGGAAGTAGATGAAGGATATCTTTCCAAAATTTTGCTTGATTCCTCTTGGGTGTCTGTTCAATGTACTCAACTAATTCTTCTAGAAATAACCTAATAAAAATACTCGTGTGAAAACAATGCGATGTGAAGGGAAGAAATTTATTAAGAATCAATAATTGTTGCAGCTAGTAAGTAATAAGAGAAATAAATCATTACAGAAGTTAACAAATAAAAAAAATACTGGGGCGATTTGACATTAACTAAGTACAAGAGATCTCTTATGCTACAAATGATACATTTTTTAAAAAATATTTTATGAGTCAAGGTTCAGAAATACTACTCCAAGATGGCAGGTGGACTCATGCTATGATCCTTATCAACTACAGATCTGGAATCTGGCATCCTGATAGTACCCAAGTATTGACAACCATGCTAACGGATGTGTGATCCACACATTATCATAACAAGTATGATACAAATCAAGCATATGTTTTGTGTTTGAACCTACATTACACATTCTATATTAAATTGAAAAGATGCAAAGCTTCTTAATTTACTAGATAAATTCCTTTATTTGGTATTTATCACTGCAATATAATATAGACTTTGCCTCTTTTAAATTTAACACAGAATGTATAGTATAGATTATACTAACTATTATTCATGAAACTACCAAAATTTATCATGATAGGGCTGCCCATGTCTACTTTCATACATACTTGGCTACTTTCAATATTTCATCTATAGTAAGGATATGGTGCCCACCGGCAAAGTTGGAATAGTACATAAGAACTTTTACCATTTTCACTCACTTTCTAACTCAATGTTGCGATCAACATTTTTTCAACTTCACTTATGAAGAAGAAAAAAAGAAAGAATCCTTAAATTTACAAAGATTTAAAAATAGGAGTTAATCCATGGTATAATTTGATATAATGTATTTAATTTAGTCTTTAACTGCTCGAGACAGGTCATTTTAGCTGAGTCAAAACGACCTGACAATAGTTACAAGTTGAAAAATTAAATATTAGTGTTTAAAAACAAAAAGAGTAAAAACCTGCCAATCTGGAGGGTTGGTTCAGTTGCATAAACAACACCTCTAAAACCAGTATTTTCAGTTATAAATGGGAGAGCTAACATTGATGAATAATTAGAAATTAGGATAACATCAATTTCAGAAAAATCAATCATGTTTGTCAGTGGTGGACAAAATTCTGGGGCAGAATCAACAAAGACTCTTCCCATGCAGTCCTTCAACTCCTAAAATAGATATTTTAAACATCATAACAGTATACTTTTAGATAATTATTCAGATTTTTATATTTAATCAATTCATGGTATTAGAGTTACCCCTTCTAGCTGTATGTCAACCGTATCTTGTGGCATCCAAGCTGGTAAGTTAGCAAGGCGAGAGCTAGGTACCAAAGGAAGAGGTAAGAAGTTCAATGCAGTTTGTGCTGACAAACCACAATCTAGCATCATAACAATTTCTTTGAACCTTAATACATAACATGGCTTGTTTGGATGGCTACTTAAGCAGTACTAGAAGTATAAAACAAAATTAACATAATTACACAACACCATATTTCAATTGACACCAATCTTATCAGTTACTTACAAGTCTCATAGTAATTGGTTACTTCTACAAATTATATAATATTATGGGAAGGAGATTATATTTCTTTTATTTTTCTAAAAGTACACACGACACCGGTACAAATTACAAACCATAACTTTTTAAGAAACCGCAACTTGCTATTTGTTATTGTGTGCTAATCAAGAAAGCTTCGATCAATTGAGATTTTTTAAGGAAAAAGTATGGGAGAAAACATGTTCAAATAAGTTATAACATACATCATGCAGTGGTTTCCAAACGTTTTTCACTGTGGCAGACTTCTTGGGCTAAGGCAAATTGCACTCTTGTCAGATTAGAAAAAATTCGAGGAGCTCTAGTCGGGTTAAATAAGAATAAAAATACCGGCACAATTATCTTACGAGCGGTTGATTACATAAGGAAAAAACAGTGCAAAGTAAATGGTGGAATTTACTTAATATTTGCTATGTTAATTTTAATTTTTTGTAATATTTTGATAAAGTTGCTTTCGATTGCAGCACCTACTTTGGGAATTGCTGCATAAGTGAATAGCTAAGAAGAAATTGAAATAAAATAATTAAAACATTCAACTTCACTTTTACGGTTTAATGATTTTTTGTTTTTGACGGTTTGATGACTCTTTGTAATGCATTTAACTATTATTTGTTGCACCAAAGCATATTTTCTAATTTATGTAACAAAAATATTAGACTGTAACAAGAGCTGAGTAAACATTAGTTGCAATAAAACTAGGTTAAAATCGTCTTGGACACTATGATTACTTATTAAACATCCAGGACAATTTTAGCTATAGTCTCATCACAACCAGGTTTTGCTCAGTTCTGCCCTTAGAAGTCTAAGCCTTACTGTTTTCCACTATTGCTTACTAAAGAAATGTACCCATTCATAACGGATTCCGTTCTAATGTCAGAATTATGTTGTAAACGGAGGTCGGAATGATACCTACTCATTAACCTCGGTAATAATTGAAAAGCTTGAAAAAGCATAACAAGGCCAAAAAAACCCGAATGTTCGATAATAATATTAGAAACACCATACTTTACTCGTTCCCAACGAAAACAATTTTTTTTGCCAGACAATACAAACTCTAGCATATTTTATTGTCCAAACTACGCTCTCCAAACTTCAGAGTTTCCAGAACTCCCTCCTGAGGCGAATAGTCAGAGGAACTTCACTCCAGCGGGCCAGGAACAGAGTAATATGTGAGGAGCTCCAACTCCCATCTGTGCCGGAATTCATAGGCCGTAGGCACATCAAATTCTTTGATATGCTGAAAGCCTGTGCCAACCCTCTATTCCGTGAGATCGCCCCTCCACTAAGACCTGGGAGGTGGCAAAGCATTGTCCCCTTGGTCGACGTCCTCGCCTTGGGAGGGACTTCTGGCTCTGCAGCCTGAAGTCATCACTTCAACACCACCAACAGGAATAGCCCCTCCTTATTCCTAGTGAGCATCCAGGCAAACATATGCCATCATTGTTGACACTGCCTTCAGCGGACCCGGCAACCATTCTTATAATGCCATCTCGGCAAAACAAGAAAATGAAATAGCCGGTATATGTACATATCATTTTTCTATTGTATATATTTGTAAATGCTTATTTCTTTGTTCCAGGAGGTAAGAAAAAAAAAAAATGTCCAATTGTTGACGTTTTCCTGCCGGTTTAGCTTTTATCGTTATCTAAGTAATCAGTTAGTTATCAATCCCGACAACTTTCCTTATCCACTTTACACGTTAAATAGATATAAGTAATAAATAAATTTATTATAATATCAATTAAATTATTTAAAAACAAAACTTTAAATGATCCAATATGCAAAGATGTTTTCATTTAACCATAATAGTGATTTGTAATCTTCAATGCTAATTATTTACATAATAAGAATGGGAGAAATAGTTACAACTTTTTTCATTATCTGTGAAATCGTATAACATATTAATGCATGGTTTTTCTAAACATTACAGAGGACCCCGGTAGACAACGGATCAAGAGGGAATGAAACCAACCGCTTTATAGGAGTATCAACGCTATAGGGGGAGGGTGAAGAATGTAAATCATTGGAATAATTATTACATATATGTAATAAAAGATTATTTATCAGAAAATTGAAATTGTATACCTATAATAATACTACACAAAAACCAGTGCGACAAAAAATGTTTGTTTACAGATATTATACTTCGTTAATTCGTATTTTATTGATTTCAAAAGGTTCAATTATTTTATTTATTATGTCATTAACCTGCATAATTTTAATTTTCATGAAAGCAACTTACAGATATTTTATGAGCCTAATAGACAATTTATGTCCCTCCATCAAGAGGTAACAAAACAGTACGTAATTACTTGTATGTCTCCAATTGTAATTTGTTCCATGGGCGTAGGCAGATTTTTGGGTCCTAAGAAAGAAAATAGTGAACCCGGATTACCTTTTTTTTTGTGTTATGATCTCTTGTGAGATTGTGACTTGTCGTACATCGACCAACCTACGCGCTATCATTGTCTGTTAAAAAAGTCAGATAAGTAAGGCTACAAAGGACGGCGGGAGTGGAGGGTTTGAAGCTGTTTTTCAATGACAGACGATTTCTAAATATTGTTCGATTAAACTATCTTAAAGTCTCCTCTTGCTCTATGGCCTAAATATATATATATATATTATAATTATATATAGAATAATAATATCCAATTCAGAGTATTTTTTCTTTTACTCATTTTTAAATAGCTATCTGTAGAAAACATTTAACTGATTTCTTAAAAAATCTATTGAATATCTTGGAAAATTGTCTGATTTTATTTACTGCATTGAAGCTTTGTTTTAATGTATTTCCAATTTATTTATTTATTGTTTTTTTTTGAAAAATTGTTTTCACCTCCTCTTAAGAGATTTATGAATTCCCGCTGGAGGACTACCGACCTTAATAAGTATAAGAGCAAACCACCCGGTCGAAATCTCGTGTACAATTGTTCTTCCCATTCCAGATTTAAAACCAGCCGATTTTTTCGGCTGGTATAATTCTTCATGTGGGCAAAGGGTGAAATTCAAATCGGGGTGAAACATTATTCAAAGGCGTTACTATACTCGACTTACTTATGAACATTATTCAGAGAGGTCTACTTTCCAAAAATGTAACAGTTTATAGTTTTAGGAATTTGGGGGCTTACTAAAACAATAAACTTGGTATCAAATAATTTATTTAATTTTAATACGGTGCTTTGCTTCTATTAGAACATCCAGTCTCTGTAAAAGTGAATACCAGATCATTTCCCGTATAATACTTTCTTATCTAGTCGAGAGGCTAAAATCCTTAAATTTAATACAAAAAAGTATACTTTTAAATTGACAATTTTTTGACGGCAAAACTTATACGGAAATAAGATAAATGAATTATTCCATTAAAGTTTACAATGAGCTAGAATACATGATATCTCTTGTACTGAATGGAACTGTTGCATGACAAGTAGATGTTAAATAGAAAGTAGATTACATAAAGTATGGACGAATCCCAAAGTACGTAACGATGTAACAAAAAACCATATCAATTGTTAGTTCCTGGCTGCCTTGGGCCGTAGCACGCTGTCATGTTTACCTCTCAGTTAACACCCTGTTACTTTTGAGTGAGTTCTCTGATCAAATTATAAATTGGAACACTTGGAAAAATATTCAGTAATTTCATATTTTTTAAGGTCTAATGAATTCTTGCATTGTGTTTTGACATTACATTTTATCTTTATTAAGAACTTTTGACTGGCAAGGTAAATATACTTAAATTAATTAATCAATTGTATGTAGATGATCCATTATCAAAAATAATAAGTTGTTTATTATAACAAATTTTAAAAATGTGAGAAAAATATATGATTTTTTATTATTAAATTTTGTAAATTTAATCTATGTATAATAACTAACGAGTTGTGAATAATTAACCGTAGATTAATATGAGGAAAGGAAGGTGGGGGGTTGTGGTCAGAAAAAAATTAACACAACTTATTTATTTTTGCACAAATATTTACTTTTATTTGTTTATTTTTTGCTGACCACACCCCCGAACATCTTAAAACTAGCTTTGGTTAAACTCTTTTAAATAACATCAACATTGAATTTACCTGAACATTATGGGGAAATTATTTGTTTAGTTCAGTTGAGGATATATGTAAACCAAATTGTAATTTTTCATAGGTATTATTTTTTTTCTCTGCATTATGGAAATTCAAGATAAATGTTTTGAATATTTGCGATCTGTTAATCCAATTGCCCAAAAAATTGCTGAAGATATTGATAATATTAAAAATAGAAATAAAACACAGTGGAATACTTTAGATCCTAAAGCAAAGGATACAATTATTGATGATGCACTTATTGATCGAAACTTGGTTGAGAAGTACGAAAGCACTTTTGATGAAGTAAGTTCTTTTTCCTCCCATTTTTAAAAATATCAAATGACATTAAAGTAACTTATAAATTAATTTTATAATTTCATTAGATTTTTATGTTAAATTAATTCTTTTATTATAGTATTTTGAAGATTATGGACCTGTTTCGAACTTCTCATGGTTCTCTCGTAGCCAGTTGAATCTTTTTACCCATATCAATGTCAAACCAGATAAACATAAAACTCCTATGAAGAAAAGTGATGTGTTAAGTCCTTTAAGGAAAACGAAAAATACAGCCCCTAAACCATCAGAAAGCACTGGTAAACATGTTAAGAACAAGAGTTCCAGAGACGACAAACCTGAAAAAACATGCTCAAAAGGTTTAGCAAAACCGAAAACACCACCTCCTCCACCTCCAGGAAAACTATCCCTTGCAGAACAGAAAGGGCTGTTAGAACATGGTCAACAAGGAGAAGATATCCCAAAAACTGGTTTTGACTTTTTAGATAATTGGTAACATTAGCTTATAAGATTCATAAAGTTAAGGAATATTTAAAATATTCCTTCAATTATGTATTTAGCGTGTTCATAAATTGAAGCATTGGTTAGCAAAGCTAGGACTTGATCCAAAAAATATTTTATGCATATCAACATTGGACTGAATCACCATGACTGGAACTTTGGTGAACTTAAGTTATTCGGTTTATAAAATAGGAACTTTTAAGACCTGGTTAGTTTAAGTGATGCCTTGTTTATCTTGACTTTTTGGATTTATTGGGTTTATCCCTTGACTATTGAAAGTCTGATGTAAGTGATTACTACAGGTCGATTATGCCGTTAAATATTTTTTTAAAATGTCCCAGTGAATTGACTTAGATTTTATTGTGGCTCTTTGATGTAATTAAAAGAAATGATTGTAACATTTAAAAAATTTATTTGATGATGTTTGTTTGTGTCATTTTTATTATGTATAACACAGATCTGTTTGGATTAATACAATTTTGAATTGAAAATGTTATAGATAAGTGTTTTGCTTTCAAATGATCGATGAAACTGTGATATTTAGACAAAACTAGAATTCAGTCCAAACCCAATCAAGGTGTTATTATGTTTATAATTTTATAACTTTTATTATAATTTATAATTGATTTTAATTATAAATATTAATCAGCCATTTAGATCTAGAAGTAGCATGGTACCAAAGAGTTCTAACTTCCTATGCTATGAATAGTCGAAATTATTTCATTTGGTTTATTTCCAGTTTTGTGTCGTGTATATTAAATAAGTTTTGAGTGATGCACCAAATATGATATAAAATGTAGTGATCATAAAAAAAATCACAATATTATATACTTAAAATGCTTATTTTTTTTCTTTATATGGTAATTCAAAATACTTATTATGAAAGAACATGTAAGTCTAAAAATATAAAATAATGATTCATACTGTTTAACTGTTGTTTTTATTTAATTAATAATTTTAATTTTAAGAATCAATTCTAATTTTAAACTCTGGACCAGAAAAATAATTTGACTTATCTAGGTCTATCGCAAAGGCATGTTCTGTGCACTTACTGATTTGACTGGTATTAGACCATAGAGTGTCATTTATGGAAATGATGGATGAATAAAATTTAATAATTCTTATTATTAGTGGCATCAATCAGTTAATTAATAACTAAAGTGCACTTAAAAGACATAATCTTTTGATAGCAAGCATTGAAATTTGCATCAGAAATTTTTTTTTCCAAATGAATTTGAAATAAAGAAAACCTATTGATATAAATTTCATAGATCAATAAAAAAAGCATGAATAATGAAAGTTCAATGTAAAATGTTTAATATTAAATTAGAACGAGAATAGTTATTTTTATTGCCATGTCTTCTATTTCACCGCCTTCATGTTGTAGGCTATTTTCTATAAATTCTCAAATCTTAGAGGTACCAATGTTGGATTGGTGAATTGTTGAATTATATTGAAAGTTCAATAGTATTAAAAGTTTGTTTAGGAAATTAATTTCTTAAAGATTATTCCTATATTGTACATATTTAATTTGAAGGTATTGAAAAAATTAGTTTATTTATTTTAAACTACTTTCATTCTCAATGCATCTGACTTAAACTATTCCATCTACCATTAATAATATTTATAAATATTGTGATACAATTTAAAATTGTGTAGTAGCTTTTTATAATGATATTAATATCATTTTACTAATTAAATATTTATGAAGAATTTCGTTAACTAACATTGTCTACTTCAAAATAATTTATAAAACTATTCTTTTGTATACTTTTTTTCTAATTCATTTTATGGCATAAAAAATGTTTTTACTTAAATTTTTTGTTTATGTAAAGATGTTTATGATCTAATTGTTGTACATTCTGAAACTCAAACAAAAGATTTGTTCTGTTCATGTGATCACGAAATATTACTTCTGGCTCTAGTTGGAGTATATGAGGATGTTAAACCAAATAAACTAACAATGATTGTTTTGTTTTGTATTTATTATTTAACTGATATTTATTTAAGATGTTCTTTACTTAAATGTAGTTGCTGTTTTTTTTTTAAAGTAATGTTTTATATTTATTTATTTTAATACATTGCATACCAAATAAAGAACCAAAAAAGATTTGTTTATATTTATAATTGTTATTTGTAATTTATTATAATAAAACATAATGTACAGTTTTCTGCTAAATGTATCTTTTAAATATTTTTGATTTGATTTTTTTTAGATGGTTGTACCTTTTCCTTTAATTTCAAACACTTCCTTGGCCGAATGGATTAGACACCATGAAAGACTGCTTAAATTAATATCATCCAGAAAAAAAAAAAAAAACCTTTTGTACCATTTAAAAAATCTATGTTTCATTCTAGAGCACATATGACAGAATTTTGAAAGATAGAAAAAAATATGTTGGTATCCTAAAAAGCCATGGAGGAGACTTGATTTTTCTAGAATGATGCATTGATTTTTATGTGTTTTTAAATTTTATAAAACATGTTTTATTGATTTTTTTGGACTTATCAACTATCACAGCTTATTTGTGCTAATGGCAATTGGTATATTGTTTCCTCCTTTAATCCCGGTACCAAAGCTTCTTTTAAAATATTTAATATATATTTAGAAATCACATTCAGGCCAATACCTGTTACATCTATCTTACACGCTTTTAGGTTTAACCCTTTTTATATAATAATTGGAAGTAGGATTTTAATTGAGCAGATAACAAAAAAATAAGTTCTAATGAATTAAAGTAATGAGAAACAAATAATAAAAACACAGTACTAAAAATAATTATGGTATCAATACATGATTTTTTCTTTCTTCCACAGATCAGCCTTTCAAAAGTAGTATATTTCCAGTGGCAATCAAGTGTAATACATGCATTTTATATCCATCATTAAAAAAAACGTTCATGTGAAACTCATTTTTAGAAGCAGCAGGAGTTTAAAAAACTTTAAGTTGTTATACAAACAAATATTTGTATCTGTGTTTCTTTAAAAAAAAGTCAAGTAACAGATTATTGAAAAAAAAGTTTTTTTATTACAATCCACACCTCCTCCCCACCTCCCAAAACCATGTAACCATTTTGCTTAGTGAAATCAAAGTAATATAAACTCAAACAATGATGTTTTATTATTTATGGAGATACTACAAATTAATAGGATGAATCGTCAAGAGATGTATCAATATTTTGTCAAGTCTGCTCTATTGGTTAATGGAACTCCCTATTGATGAGCAAATCCTAATGTTAGAAATGTTAATATTTGATCCAGAGGCGAGATATACTTAAATATTTTTATTTAATAACCTTGAGGTGAAATATAAAGTTTAAAAAACTGTTTTATGCATATTCATTTAAGCTGTATAATCTACTTGTATATCTATTATTGGTAAAGTAAGTATTTTAAATAACCACAAGCTTACATAAATTTGTTGAGCCTTTGTTCTCCTTTATACTTTAAGAGAATCTACTAAAGTTGATGTGAATAAATTATAATAAAATAAATTAGTATTTTAAATTCATACCTATCTTCAGCACAAAGATAATCAACAAATCTGTTGAAAAAAAATTACATTTGGTGCTTGATGGAGCTAAGTAATTTAAAAGCAATAATAAATTATTTCTTCGTATGCAAACAGATAAAGTGAACAAAATATATCTTCTGGATTTTTTTTTTTAAAGAGCTGGATGAAACTTCGGTTTGGAATGAGATATAAGGCCGTGGTTTTTTAACATGAAGAACTTATTAACACTAATAAGTCAATTTAGTTTGACCATGAGGTAATAAGGTACCATAGACAATAAGGTAAAAGCTCTTTGTAACTAAACTATAAATCTCCATGAAAGAGAAGAGTGGTAATCTAAATCAAAGGAGACAAGACATAAAATTATACTAGTTACAGCAATCATAACTGGTTATAATGATTGGTATTGAGAAGTGCTTCCTTGAAAACAAATAAATCAGTTTAAAACAAAAGAACTAAGTTCTAATCTTTTTTAAATATTATGAAATAACATAACTATATTTACAAATTATAAAATTTTATTACGAATATTATAAATTTCTAAACATTTATCAGACACACTAATATAAATATACTGAATAAATTGATAGATCAATTGTAGTCGAACATGTCATAAGCTACTAACATACACATGCATGCATGCATAATAAATTGATAGATACATAGTGTTATCATTTTATATAATGTTATAAATTATTATCTTCATGACTTATCATTGTATACAGTAAATAATGATCAGCAATGTTTATTGGTGTCTTTTTTTCAGGCAAAAAAATGACATATGAAGTATTAATAATTCATAATGGCTATTCTAAAGTTGTTGAGAGCGGAATGGAGGCGAACTGTACCTGTACATTGATAAAGGGAAAATATAATGTTATTGTTGACACTATGACACCTTGGGATGGTGAACTGATTTTAAAAGGTTTTTAATTGTGATTAATTTTTGTTTATATATTTATTATTTTGTATTTTTGGCATCAAAAAGCTTTGCAGTGAAGTAAAGTGGTAATCCTTCTGGTTTGCATCTATTAATAATTAATACATACTAAATCTTTTACAACTAGGAATTAAAAAAAATAAATTATAATTTAAATTGTGCCATGAAATCTCTCAGAACAAAAAGCTTAGCAACTAAACAGGGATAACTACTAATTTCTTACAGTGATAAGTTGCTTCTGTTCTTTACATTTATCCAATACTTCTTGTCACTCATACCTACTACCACTTGGATAACCCTCAGTATGTCTGTTTCAGTTATCATGAGCCTTAGATTGATTTATTTCCAAATGATTGAGCAGTATTAATGTTGACTTAATTGATTACTATTTTTTATTATAATTTTAGGACTAATATTAACTATTACCATTGATTAACAGGCTTAGAGAAGCATGGAGTACAACCAAATGATATTCACTTTGTTGTTAACACGCATGGACATTCTGATCACATTGGAAACAACAATCTTTTTTTAAACAGTACTCATATCGTTGGCCATTCCATTTCAAAGAAGAATCTTTATTTTGATGACCCATTCAGTGAAGGTACTAATACAAACTGCATATAAGTAAAATATTGGATGTGCCTCAGAAAAAACATGGGATAAATGTGATTTTAGGTAAACCTTATTACATAGATGGGGATGATATCATGATAATTCCAACTCCTGGCCATACTCAAAGTGATGTTACAGTTGTAGTGAAGACAGTGGATGGAATTGTAGCTGTTGCTGGTAAGAACATATTTTAACATTTTATTAATTTTGATTTGTAGAAGACTTGTACATTTGCGATCTATTGTCCACATGGCGGTGGCAAAGCTTAGCTTGGAGCTCTCCTGCAGAATGTAAATATAGTATATAGGTGGAAATGTGTTTTATTTTATTATTACTTAAATTCAATTTTCTTTGTCTTGTACATAAGTTATTTTATTTTTCTTATGTAATTAGTTTTATTTTATATTAATTTTGATATGGATTCATATTTTTATTTGTACAAATCAAGTTAGTATTGTCTTTTATATATTTATTTCTTTATCATTATTATTTTAAATTAATTTTTTTCTTTTAATTCAGTGAGTACTATTATTATTTAAATTTTT
Organism: Halyomorpha halys; assembly: GCF_000696795.3. Lineage (NCBI taxonomy): Eukaryota > Metazoa > Arthropoda > Insecta > Hemiptera > Pentatomidae > Halyomorpha > Halyomorpha halys. The sequence continues at coordinate 283,711 of NW_027109491.1, forward strand.
TTCTTTTTTCTGTTTTTTTTTTTTTTCTACTTCTGTATATATTTTATGAATGATTATTTGAACACTAATATTTAAATTGTGGCAGATTAAATTCTCTTCAATAACATAAATTAATTAAGATCCATATGTATTTAAGACCTTTTGCCTCATCTACACAGTGATCCATAACTTCTTGAAAATCGGAGGGTATCTATGTCATTTAATGGTTCTTTTGTTCATCAGAAATCATTACATTTATTCTAAAAGTTATTATAATAAAAGAACAGGCTGACATTCCATATCAGCTCTCATCTTATTATTTTTAATAACTAATTAGTGTAAACCATTGGTTTGTTGTAATTCACTGTCAATAAATACCTTACTAAAATAATTTAAGTTAAAGTGAAATAAATTTTATTAGGTCAGAAAGGGGATGAACATAGTCTTTTATACTACTTTTGTTACTTCCTTCTTTCCCAGGAAACCAACCTAGAGTGAATGGAAGCATTTGCCGGCCAGTTTTATTTTTTCTCGGACTTCTCCTTCTATTCAGCTGTTTCCGATAACGTTGGCCCCCAGGTACTTGAAATCTCTAACGTGCTCCAGCTCCTCTCCATTCAGTCTAATTATTTGGTCTCCTCTTTTTTCCCTTCTTCCTATTCTCATTACTTTAGTTTTGCTTGGGTTAATTTCCATTGTTTCCAGAGATTTCTTCCGTTGTTCCTAAATACAATTATTTCATGTGTATGAACCCGGAGTGTATGGCAAGATTGGATTTGATTCTCTGTGACCCAACCAATAAAGCCTCATTTTCATCTTTGCCCTCTTCAATGCCATGTTAAATACCTCTATAAACAATAGTGGGCTAAGACTACAACCCTTCTTTATCCCCTGGGTGCTCTCAAATTCCATTGAAATGTATTTATTATTTATTTATTTGATTTAAAATAAATTACCTAAAATAATAAATTGATCTTATGTCCTTTGATTTTAAGGAGATTTATTTGAAAAGAAAGAAGATTTGGATGATGAATTTATCTGGATGAGTGCTGGAAGTGAATGTCCCGGTCTTCAGAGACATCACAGAAGGATGGTGTTACAATTAGCTGACTATATTATTCCAGGCCATGGAGAAATGTTCAAAGTTACAGAAGAAATGAAAAATAAGTTTTTTGTTAAGAAATAATCCTTAATAATAATAATATTGGATACTTTATGTTATTTTTTCTTGCTTTACCTTATTATATACCATAATTTTTTTTTTTTTTGTAAAATAGTGAGATCTTTTGTTTTATCTTGAAATTAATTTTATTTGATTCAGTTTTGCACTGTTAAGTACCTAATTTTAAATATATACATATACTTATATCACATATCTTTCATTAATCTCAGGACTGTAAACTTTTATTAAAAGTTTTAATAAAAAAATTATAATAATGATAGAATCATTTGATCCAGGCTAAAAGTGGTGCCACGTCATATTTCATATATGTAGATACATAAATAATGGTCAGTCACTTTGAGAGACATAAAAAATGTTTCACTTGATGATGAAAAACTAAAAAAAACAATTTTTTTGTCTTAAAATGATTTGAGCCATGCTCATATTTTTACTTTATTGAATAAATATGCAGTCAGTAGGATAATGAACACAAATGAAACTTGTTTTGTATTATTTGTGTCGAGGTTTTCTAAATTTTAGGTCTTCATCAATGTTCAGTGGGTGTGGGTATTCTGCTTTTAAAAACTTTTTTTTTATCATAAGCTAACACATTTTCCACCCCTACTGGACTGGCTAGTAGTAGTTATTTTTTGTATTTTAAATTTCAGAAATGAGACACAGAAACTTTTCAAACTTGCTGAAATTTTTAAAAAAAAGTATTAGTTTTGCTGAAATAATTTCAAATTTTCAAGTATTTATTACCCTTTCTTAGTGGCATTTCCTCCATCTCTGAGGTTCCACCCACATTCAGAAGCATAAAATAATCCATAAAAGTGTCAGCCTGGCCCAAAACATTTTGAGACAAAAAGAAGTATTTTGTTGTCATCATCATCAGCTAAAACACTTTCCACCACTACCTGACTGGCTGACAGTTAATTTTTAACCATATTTATCAGAAACAAAACCTTTAAAAAAATTGAAGTGGTGACTGTTGGTCTTTCACCCTCTCAAAGCAGGCTGAAGTTTGTTTTCATGAATATTCATAAGTATGGAATTATGGATTACAATATCAGTCAGGCTCAAATCATTTTAAGACAAACAATTTTTTTGTTTGTTATCATTAGCTGACACAGTTTCCATCCCTGAGTCATTGACCATTAGATTTAGAGACCACTATATAAATCTACTGAGAAAACATATCTTAAAAAAGTAAATAAAATGTCTCAATTTTTAACTAATGGCTAGCCGCTTCAGTTAATAACCTTTTTTTAATTCACTATATTTTTTTAAGCTACAGGAGGTTAAACAGCTAGAAGACTGTATGCAAACAAAAGTACGTTTAGAGGTAGCTGAGGACAAAGATGGAAAACTATTTAACAGGAAACCTTTATGTACGACCACAACTTCTTCTCCCAAACACTAAGAAACTGTAAACTTCATTAAAACATCTAAAAAATTGTTGTCTGGTCAATACAGAATCGTTTGTACCTATAAAAATCTTTTGTGAAAATGATGTAATGTCATGAAACTGTTGCGAAGGATTGTATATAAACCATAATAATTTATCTCAGTCTGAATTAAGTATGTGTGTAAAAAGAATTTATTATAACTGGATTTTTTCTTTGGATAACAATTTTTGTTAAATCAATTTATTATTATTTTTTTCTGTTATCTATACAGATACGTGTATTCATTGTTGACAATTGCTATTCATAAAACAAGATTGTTTTTTTATTTGTCATAAGCCTAGACAAAATTAATATAAATCTTTCAAATATAGAATGCAATATCTTACAAAAATCAATAAATATGCTTTAAACATGCCAGAATCACTTAAAGCAATAATAAGACACCATAATTATTGGTAAGGTTGCTTTCATCAATGAGTAAAATATTGTTGGCAGAAATGTGAGACCACATTCCATCAAATCCTAACTTTTCAAGGGTGTCAACATATTCATCATATTGAGTTTTATTTTTATTGTTTAAAATAGCATTTACTAACAAGTGATGTACAAGCAAAGATAAAAAAGTAATAATTAATTTCACTTTTTTGAAGATGGCAGACGTTATTGTTGCATTCACTACTTCTGGTTATACTCATAATTTCAATTATTATGACAATGTAAATATTTAATTTATGACAAAAAGAGGAATAATAATTTAAAGTTACCAAACAGAAGTTCAAACATGATATTTGAATACAAGAAAGTATGAGATACATAATGGATGACTTGGTCGAGGAAAAGTGTCAGGAAATACATTGGTAGGAAGGGCAATAGTCACTTCAAATCATAAAACTGGGAAATAGAGGTGTCCCTAAGTTTCTGAAGAAATTTTACTAATTAAGAAATTAATTTCCTCCAAACTCTCTAAATCTGAATGTTTTTCAATTTATCATAACATAACTAATTCACAACACAGTAGTTAAATCAGAATCAATTTCGTCTATAATATGAAATTTCAACAGGTTCTTATGATAAATATTTCTTCATAAAACACATAAAAAGCCTAACTCTCTTAATCCTCCCTAATTTTACAACTAACAACTAAAATCATAATTAAATTCTTGATTATTAGAAGTTTCTAAAAACAGCTGCATAAATCAAGAAATGTATAAAATAATCAGTACAGTTAAAGGCCAATCGTTTCCTAGGTCCAAAATTAGCTTTAAAATATTTTTAATAATAGTTCGACTAACTGATTAGAGATAGCAGCACCAATCAAGAAAGATACAATAGTATTTTAACTAACCGCCGCAAGAGGCCAGCACCATCCAAACATCCATTTCTAAAGTCTCACAGAAATTTTTTTATTTTGTATTAGGATATTAGGAACTTAAAGGAGCTCAACTGATTGGATAGTCAAGACTTGTGTTGGAACACATAGATTTGTTCCAACACAATCGTAACTTCAGGCGAACTTTTTGAGCTCTTGTGACTTCCTAATATCCTAATACAAAATAAAAAAATTTCTGTAAGACTTCGGAAATGGATGTTTGGATGGTGCTGGCCTCTTGCGGCGGTTAGTAAAACTACTATTCGTATCTTTCTTGATTTGTGCTGCTATCTTTAAACAGTTAGTCAAACTATTATTACAATATTTTGAAACTATATTTGGACTTCCGAAACGGCTGTTTGGATGGTGCTGGCCTCTACCGGTGTTAATTAAAACAATTATTTTACGGATTTCTTGTTTTGTACTGCTGTCTTTAGATAGTTAAGTGAACTATTATTTTAATATTCTAAATTGTCATTTTATGTTTTTTTTTGTTTTATTGATCGGAGTTAAACAATGTATAATTTTTCAGTCATATTTATTCATGTGTGTTTTAAATTACTTAGTATTATTTATTATGAGGTGTAGATAGTTGACTGTAGATTACTGATTGTAGATGGTTGGGGGTGTAGTCAAATATATAAATTAACAAAAAAAATAAATAAATATTTTTTTGTTTATTTATGTTGTTTCTTTGCTGACCGCAATTTACATGGATTAAGAGAGTTAGGCTTATAATGTGTTTATGAAGGCATATACTTTATAAGAACCTGTAATTGAAATTTCACATAATAAACAAATTTGATTTTGATTTACCTGCTGTATTGTTAATTAGTTTGGTTATGATAAATTGAAAACCATTTAGATTAAGGGAGTTAGGAGGAAATTATATTAATAAAGGATTAAAGGAGTTAGGATTTTAACGTGTTCAGTTAAGATATACGCATCATAATTACATATTTTAATTAGGAAATAAATAAAGATGAGAAATTTTGGTTGTGAAAATATGATTTAAGTGTGAATAAAAGAAATAGGAAAAAAATTTGATAATAATATTGTCATTTAAATTTTATTTCTATTGAAATTAGATTAAGACATAATAATTCCTTAATTTTAAAGTCTCAAGTAGATTTGTTTTTGGAGTCCGTGGAGGATTGGTTGGGCGGATTGTTCTTGAGGTTCTATCAAATAGTTAGGATAGCTGACACTTTTGGCGCAATAACGGCATTGTACGATAGTTCACTGTAAAGACGTATACATGTAATAGGTAACATAGCAGTATTTTATCTGTCTGAGGTTTTTTAATATGTGAAATTTAATGTATGGAGAAGAAGGAAGAATGCGGAGCTATCGGTCTTGTACAGAGACAATAGTGTCAAGTTTTTAAGGTTGGGTAGACTGCGATGGGCGGGTCATGTGGTAAGGATGTATGGCGATGATATCCCAAATAAGGTTCTATCCGAGCAGCTATATGGAAAGAGAAGAGTGGGTAGGCCAAACATGAGATGGTTGGACACTGTATCTACGGATGCCCGGATCCTTCTGGGAACCCGAAACTGGAGAGTTGCAGCAGAAGACAGGACGGCCTGGCGGAAGCTACTAGAGGAGGCTCAGGGTCGGTAACGGTCTGTTGCGCCAATCATGGTGATGATCTTCTCTGACATTACTTGTTCAACTAATGATCACGACAGACTCACTGCGACGTACTGTCACATTCTTCACAATTCTGTCATGACTGTAACTATCAACTATTTCGTTACACCATGGTAGTAACAAACACTTTTACCACAATACGAACTACGATAGTTGACTTTCAAGATATGTACATTTGACAGTAACGTGACAGTTGCTTCACTGATATTACTTGTACTATCAATCAACTACGCCAGAGCTAGTGCAATTGTACAATCATACAGTTACAGTTATAACGCTAGGAGCGGGTGAAGTTACGGTTATTTTCCAACCACTGAGCGAGTATTATTTGTCGGGAGAATCGGCAGTACTGATTTTCAGATTGTGTTAAATAGTAAAAAAAAAAAAAAGTGCAAGGAGCCGTTAGTAATATCAGTCGTAAACATTCATATCGGATATATATTTTTAAGTTAGAAGAAGTTAACACGTAGGGAACTGAAGCTGAAAAATGTCGTGTATTTATAACCGAAACTTTAAAAGGGGGACAGAAGAAAGCGAGCAGAAATAGAAATTTCCCCTTTTGAAAAGCTGTTAATATTAGGAATATTATTATAGGATTAATATTTGATAATATAGTAAATTAACCTTAGGTAATGAGTCGTTAATACTCGCGTACCTTCGGGTTATTGAAGTGAACTCTGGTCGAGTAATATTAACATATTACTGGGATTCGATTTATTCTACAATGAATTTCTTGAAGTTGAAACATCGTCCACAGTTGTTGAACTAACCTGTGGATTTCAGGATATTTGCGGAGAGCTTTAACTAATTTTATGTCAAGATTAAACAAAATGACTGAATATTCTTGTTTGGTGTTATTGTTCTTTAACACATGTATTTTTATAATTGAAAAATCCAATAAATATATTTTTTCTCCTCTTTTACGAAGTTTTTTTGACCACCGTGGCAAACATATCTTCCTACTACTATTTTATTATATTTGAATTTTATGAAAAAATTATATAAATACATTAAATAAATGAATTTGTCAACGAGTGATTCTTTATAACACATGTAAAAACGGAATGTTATTCTCTTTAGTCTAGTTTGCTCACCCTTCTCATATACCTTTTTTTCTATCGAAGTCTCGATGATTTCAAAATGGGTGGATTAAACTGGTTAAATTTTGAATTTGGAATGTATAATTCATATTATTATTATCATGCATTATCAAGAATCAGAACCGTTTTTAAGGACAGTCGCTGGTCATAAGTATTTCATAAATTGTGGGAAAATAATATGTTAGAATACTAATGAAAGAGTTAGTGGTCATTTCACACTTCTGAGTCACTTAGTTCTTATTTTTTAATTCCTTTGATTTTTTTTTTTTTTAATTTTCTAATCACAAGAAGAGGCATCTTGTGCGATAGATCAAGGAATTTCGAGATAAAATCTTCCATGACAGAGATTAAGTCATCAAAGTCCACTCCATTGTCTACCTGTCCACTTCAGTAAATCGGAGCCGATCTTAAACGAATTGTACTTTTTCCTTTGGTTAGGTATGCCAATAAACTATAATGTAAGAGATATTTTTAATATATAAATAATGAATTCATAACTTTGGGAAGTTTTTGTTTGTCTCCTGGCCAGGATATTAAAAAAAAAAAAATGTATTTACTTTCGTTTTTTATGAAAAGCTCAAAAAGTTCTTTCTCTTTATTGCTTTAATTCTTTGTCAGGACCAAATTTGGCAGGGAAATTTTAAAATTAGATATCGTTTATGTTTGTAACTTTTTTTTTTTTAACTAGAGAATACATATTTCTTCCTATTATTTCAAGATTTTGTCACAAAAATTGTCTCAAAGCACGTGTTTTATTGATATTTTTTTAAAAACTACTAATTTGAATTAGAAGAAAATTTATTGTTGTGTTATTAAAAAACAATACTCTTAAAAAGTTTGTGGAAAAATGAATTTTCGTTACAAGACAAAATTTATTTTTAACTAATGATAGGTAGTTAAATAAGCATTCAACATAAATAAATGCACTAAATTGCTATAAGTGTAATATATTATAACTTATTTCGTAGGTTCAGTAGACTGGCTGCTATATTTAATTTTATGAATATTGGCAATGTGATGATTTCATAAAATTCTTTTATAGATACTTTACGAATATATTTAATTTGAATTGAATTGAATAAAAAAATTCATTACTATCTTCTTTCAGGAATAAAAATGCCATATGAAGTTTGTATAATTCAGAAAGGCTATTATATAGTCACTGAAGGAAGTGACCTTTCAGCGAGATGTACTTGCACATTGATAAAGGGAAAGAAAAATGTAATTGTTAACACCATGACTGGTTGGGATGCTAGTGTGCTGGCTGAAGGTTTTTACTTATTATTCATTATAAATTTTTATTGTTCTGCAATATAGGAAACAAAGTATATTTTCACATAATATAGTGATAGCTGCATGACGATTTAATAATTATTTGATTTATGTTCAATATTGCTTTTTTAATTTTCACCAGTATCTGGATGTCAAAACTTTTAAATTAGATGAGGATGATTGAATGCATCTCGTGACTACTGGAGCAATGACTGAACCAATTATATTGTATGAAACTGCATAGGATTGGGATTAGCTTTAGGCCTGGTTCTTTTTAATATATAAATAGTATTACAAATCAAATTAAAAACAAAAGGCAACATTGCATTATAAAAAGATGACGCAGTCCTCTAAATTTCCTCCTTTAGAGAAGACAACATAGCCCATCATTTAATGATTGTAATAGAAAAATGGTTCAAACATTTTTAATAGATAATAAAAGCAAATAAGGGTGAAACCGAAGTTCTCCCATTTAATAAAAGAATGCCATGCATGAAAACAAGGTTAAATTACAAGGATAGTTCATGGTAGGGAAACAAAATGTTAAATAACTAGGTTTAAACTCTAAAATAACTTCCATGAGACAAACAAATAATCAGTATTCCAAACAACCCAATTACCAGAAACATTGAGTCCAATCATGAATTGGAAGTCAGGCTTAAACCTTGGTGAGGTATATCTATTACATATTCTACTTTATGATTGTCCAATATGGTGAAATATTTGTAGCATCAAATTAATATAAGGGAAGAGTGTTGATAGATATAAGGGTGTGAAGTATAATAAAATTTTAATTCCTACTAGCTAGTGTGATATTGATATAAATTAGAGGAGGATACTCTTTTTTAAACTGATTGTTTTAATACTAATAATATCAACTAACTGGCGAAACGATATAGTATGGATGTATATGGACTTTTGAAGATAGATAAAATTAAGATTAAAATAGGTATATACAAGGCATATACTAACAGAAAGGGATAAATCCATCATTATCCATATGGATTCATCCTTTTATATTAGGCCCAAGAGTAGATGTTTGATTTTTTTTCTGTTACATTAATTGATGTTTTGAAAATCATGGCCCACGAGAACCCTATTCTTTTTAATGGTGCTTATATTCACTCCCTGATAATGGAGAGGAGGGAGGAAGGGGAATAAGGGTTTAATTATAAAAAGACATATTGCACAAAAATAATTATTAGTTTTTACATGTTTTCAATAATGTATTCTGTAACAATAATAAGTTACAAAAAAAATGTACTAAATTTATTTTTCATGATATATTTTGAAGCAGGCAGGGGCATTTTTGCTGCTGAAATATTTCTTTGAAAAAAGAAAAGGTTACTTAAACAAGCATTGATCTATCTTTGGCAGTTTGTATTCAAATTTTAAACTATATTAATGAAAACAAGAAATAAAAAACAATCTCAAAATAATATATATGTATATATTGAGAAGAAAATTTTTAATGCATCTCTGGGAAGAAATGGGTTAATGATGAAACAATTTTCCTATGCAGTATATTTATAAATATTTTTATTGTTAGTTGTTAATGTTGTATTTTTGATAAAGTATAGTAAAGATGGATAAATATTTGTTTCAAAACATCAATGTGATAGATATAAATCTTAGGTGAAATTGAGATTAGAGATATAAATGTTATGTAAAAGGTAAAAATAGGAATATTAAATTTTTAACTGAAAAAATAATTATTACAGAATATCTCTCATTATATCCAATTATTATAAATTGACAGGTTTAGTAAGGTATGATATGGAGCCAAAACGTATATCCTACGTTGTCTGCACAAATGGTAGTCTATGTTATACTGGAACCAACTATATGTTTAAGGATAGTATCCACATTGTTGGGCATTCCATTCAAAATAAGAATACCTTTCTGCCTGAACCATTCAGTGAAGGTAGTAAATTTACTATAACCTGCAGGTAGAGGAAATATCTTTGTTGTGTTACTAAAAAAATAGGATCATTATAATTTCAGGTAAACCTTTCAACATAGATGGGGAAGATCTTCAAGTAATTCCGACACCTGGCCACACTTTAAATGATGTTTCAGTACTCGTAAAAACGGCTAAGGGTATTGTTGCTATTACTGGTAAGGACTTCTTTAAACATTTCACTAATTATTTTTACATAAGACCTGTTTTTTAAAATTTTTGAAGTCTTCACAAATCAACAAATGTTTCATTCAGATTTCAATTTTCATTTATACTACTCGTCTGAAAGGTATATGTGTAAAGGTGAATTGCTAATTAGGCAATTTGCCCTCCCAGAATAAATGCTTAGAAAAAAAAATTATGAGGTGGTTATAAATAACAATAATAAAGTCTTCCTAAAATAAAATCTTTTGAAAAAAAGAACACCATAGTTGTTTTTGAGAGAATCATTTTTTTTTTTCAATAAAGATAAGAAATATTATTTCTGAGGTATAAAACCACTAGACAAATGTTTCAGTTGCTTGATAAACTTTCATTACAACTAATGAATATAAAGATAACAGAGTGTGGGTAGTCATCTCCAAGGGCTCTAATAGCACCATTATGTAAATAATTCCTCCTATAGCCTAGAGCAAAAGTACTGGGAGTACCTGCTGACAAAGTTTACACATAATTATTATTAATGTTAATGGAATAACCATCAATGAAAACTACACTAACTGCAAAACGTAAAGAGCATAATCTAAAATAAGCAAAATCAAAAAAAATTGTAAAGAATTACCTGATAAAATTTGTGTATTTTGATTTATCTCCCAGTCCCACCAATTTTTATGGGGGGATTATGTACCCCTGTATTGAAAAAGATAAAAAAAAAAAAGGACACCTAAGTTGTTTTGTGAGATAATTTGACCAATTATTTTTCATTAAATATTTCTGTTATATAGTACCATTATTTTAAGAAATTTTTTTTTTTTGTTTTATAGATTATATAAAACATTAGAAAAAATTGAAAAGTTCCATCTTCTGAATTATTGAAATTTATCATTTATTGCAAATTAATGCTTTGTAAACACAATCAATATGAGATATTGCCTCCTTATAAGTTTATAAAGTGTTACTTTTCAATAAATGAAATAATTCTGAAAATGGTATTTGTGAAAAGCCTAAATAAAAAACAAAACTGTATAATATTTAAAATATGTATTTAAGGTAGGTATGTGCCTTGAATATAATCACTTTTAAAGAATAATAAATCAATTATTCACTGACAATTCTCTACTTATAATTGCCTTGCATGGTGTGTAAATATTTTTGTTTTAATTCAAGGTGATTTATTTATAAGAGGTGAGGATGTTGAAAATGAATATTATTGGCTAACATCTAGAAGTGAATGTCCCTTTCTTCAAAGAAATAATAGACAGGTTGTATTATCCAAGGCTAAGTTTATTATTCCAGGATATGGGTTAATGTTTGAAGTAACACCAGAAATGAAAAAATCAGTTCATAAGCACAGGTAACCATTTTCTATTAATAATAGACTCCCTGTAATACTTTTTTTCATAAAAAACAGTCTTAAGTATTATTCGCATGGTTTTAATATACGAAGTGATGGTTAGGAGTTTAGTCAAGACATATATATATATAGAGAGAGAGAGAGAGAGAGAGGGAGAGAGAGAGATGATTGTAAGTTAATAAGAAGGAGATGGTCACAGCTGAAGTCAAGAAGGAAGAAAAAAATTGTAATCCATTATTTGTTTATTTTCTACTGATGTTTCAATCTACGTTGTAGTTTTTCATCAGGACTCCTCAAATAACAGTTACAATGAACTGTTATTAGAGGTGTCTCTGCAATAGTTAAGTTTTTTTTTTATCTTAAGTTCTCCCTTATAATCTTTCTATCTTAAGTTCTCCCTTAAAATATAAGTTTTTTCCAAGATACAGGCTGCTTGTCTTGTTTCTTATCTAATAAATAGTTGTTACAATTTGATACAGCTGTTTTATCTATCTGTTTATAAAACATAAGTTATAGTATTGTTACTTTCACTTACCTTTAAATGGAATATTCAGTAAGGGAATGTAAAGGGTGTTTTTTTAAGCCCGATAGAACTTGAAATTGTAAAAAATAACACAAAAAATTAAATTGTA
>NW_027109491.1:296462-303082 GCF_000696795.3 Halyomorpha halys
GAACGACGCATATAAGTCTATTCATGATGATTTGTCAGAGTATACTGAAACAAATAAAAAAAAAATTTTGATTACAATTTAATTTTTTGTGTTACTTTTTACAATTTAAAGTTCTATCTAGCTTACAAAAACACCTTTTATTATGGTTGTTAGAAATTTCGAATTTGAGTTTTTGACAGAAATACACGTTTTGAGGTCGCCTGAATCTAAATAACAAAACTCCCAAATGGTCTGTGTCTGTGTGTGAACAGCCTCACCCAAAAATGGTACATATTTGAAGGATATGGCAGTAATCTTTAAGGTGTATATATGTGAAGGATATGGCAGTAATCTTTAAGGTGTATATATGTGAAGGATATGGCAGTAATCTTTTTATTAAAATCGACAAACTGAAAATGCTACTTTATAGAATCACTTTTACACATTTTTTTCAATTTTCTCCAAAACAGCTTTAATGGTATAGATTAAAATTGGTTAATCAATGTGCAATAAAGTGGCTTTAATTCCAGGGCAGTAATTAAATTAAAGTACTGATTAAAATAGACTAACAGGGCTTTCAATGTTGTCAGTACTAAATAATGGATGAATACTAAATATTTTATTAAAAAATAGATAACTAAAGGAGAAAAAAAGGAAACATAAGAGACCAGCCTATCACTACCGATTGCTAGCATATGTTTATGACCATAATCTTATAAAATAACTGAAGAAAATTAATAAATGGTACTCCTTTTAGGAATTTTCTAATATAATATATTTTAATTAAAGTATATAATTAATCAATAAATAAAATATGAATAAATAATTTCATTTGTTGCAAATCAGTTGAACTAACAAAATCAACCAATAATAGCGATTGGTCTGTCCCTCTGCCTCCTCTAGTCAGTCACATAGTTAATTACTTAGTACATAATTATGTACCATTATTGATATATCTGCTATGTACCTCATTTATTTGATGAATAACTATCAACAGATATTGTGTGTTGTGATATAGTTAATAATTTGTTATTAATGATTTTGAAGGTCAGAAAGAGTTAGCTATAGGTACAGGGGCATAATTTTTTTTTTTTATAATGTTTCTTGAGGCATAATACTTCTTATTTTCTATTTTTTTAATTATCATTATTTTATATTATAGAGATATAATTTTTTTATTTTTTACAGTTAGACAAATATTTGTATATGTACATATAATTTAATTTTTCGTTAGAATTTTTTGTTTATGTATTATATTTACAGCAGCTTAAGTGATCATCAGATAAAAAAGAGAGGCGTGCATGTTCTGTTTTTGTCGGATCTACAGTTTTTTCTTAATACATCACTGATTGCACTCCACCATCTCGTTCATTATACTCTAAAATATGGTTTGATTACCTCTTCTTATGACTTATGTTCAAAGGGAACCTTTGGATATACTTCATTGAGAAAAAACAATGAACACAATGAAGCCTAAAAACTAAAATAAAAGTGTATTATTTGATTTAATTATTTTTAATAAAATCTTAAGACCTAATTTGAATTAGAAATTATTGAAATATAATTAACTGCAGTAAAATTAAAACATTTACAATTGTGGAATTAAGTTAATTTGTCAACTAGGGTAAAGATCCATATAACCTAGACATTTGGATTTCATCACAAAGTATTCTTTATATTTATCTGTAAATTTCTTTTTCTAATTTAAATCCAAAATAACTATCATACAGTACAAATTAATGGCTTTTTTCACCTTTAGGGAACCTTTCCAACCAGATAAAGAACTGATGTCTCAGCTTGGTATATTCGGAACTCCCTCTCCCCCAGACCAGACAGAAACACAGAAAATGGATTTCTCTTGTTAAGATTAATAATAGTAACTAAACTTCCTCTATACATTTTCATATAAAATTAAGAAAAACTTTTTTTAAATCGTTCAATTATGTGAACCTTATCCTTCTTCAAACTAATATCTGAAGCTGCAAATTTAAAAAGTAATTCACTGAAAATTAATTAAATTCAAATAATATTGTGGGTTGCTTGGCCTAAAATAAAAGTAAGTAGACCAAATGTATGTATAAGTTTCTTCCTTTTAAAAAAAAAAAAAAATAATATAATTTATTTCCTGGTGTGTATTTATCAACTGTACTTGTTATGTTTTATTAGATGTCATATCTAAATAAATTTTATGTTTATTTTGTTTAATAAATCCCTTTATGTATTCTTCCAGAAAAAGAAAGGGTATTATACTATACACATATACACAGAGTGTTTCAAGATTAAGCATCTTAACAGAAAATGTAAATTAAGGATCTCAAAACAAAAAAAAAATTACCTTTGAAGGTATGTCCATTAACGTTTTGTTTAGGAGATTTATGTCTAAATATTTTCTTTGTTATTAATCATTAAGGTTATATTAAATAAATTATTACGTGTTTCATCTACATTATAATTGAAAAATAAACATTAACATTCATTACAATCCAGTGCTGTTTGGTAACTGCTCTGTGGAAGAAAAATGCTGAACCTGTCTTAATGGTCAAGGTTATCACTTGAAAAAACATTTGGTATGAATTTTAATGTTTATAATACATTAATGAAGCAGGTGGAACAGATAATAATTTGTCCAATATAACCTTAACAATTATTAACAAAGAAAATATTTAGATAGGAATATATCCAAAGGAAACGTTAACGAGCATACCTTCAAAGGGTATTTTATTCTTCTTTTGAGATCCTTAATTTGTATTTTCTGTTAAGACACTTAACCCTGAAACACCTTGTATAAATCCTACAGTTTTTCAACTTATTCCAGCTATAACAACAAGTTAGAATGTTGGCTCGACACATTAAACCACTTTGGTCATTCTCCATAAATCAATATGAATCATTCTCCAAGTTTGGTGATATTTCAGTAACATACATTTTAAAGAATAAGCTGAGGCTGGGCTTTACTTGTCAATGGTACCAGTTTCTTTCACAGTAAACCTTAAAAAAGATTGTGGGCATATTTTCAGCATTATTTCAAGTATTATATATATTATAAAATTCAACTTATGAAACATAACTTAAATTTTATATGGAACACGATAATCACTTGGACAAAAACTTTTAGCCACTGTCACACTCCCTTACCAGTTTTTGAAATTCCTATCAATATACCCTCCCTAAGGAAAATTTTGTGCTCAAAGGTGATCAGGATACAATAGTAGGAAGCTCAAAACACTTGTATTCTTTTGTTCCCTTCTTCACTTGTTTCTATGATATGAAAGACAATGAATGTTTGTGAGTATTTTTATCACTCTCTGTAGCAATATACTAAGACTTATGTTTTGTATATTTCAGTAGCTTTGTAGTATTTCAGAACTTCTTAACATAAACACTTATCTTTTTTTTTTCTTTTTTTTTGTATATGTAGAAATTTACCTGAGAACGTAGATAAAAAGTGGTTAATTTGTCACTCTCTAGTTTAAAATACATATTATTTGGGTATTTATCAGGCTGGCCAGTGGAGAGGCAAATACTTATTTTTTCCAATAGACTCCTAGCAGTTTGACAAGTAAAATTCTCTAAATATCTGTATGATTAATAAAGAAGACATTATCGAACTTAAACTTCTCCCTGGTCCTAAATTTTTAGTAATAAAAAAAAGAGAAGAATGGTATTAATGATACTGATTACAAATGATTTTATATTTTTCCTCTGACTATAGGGGCATAGGAAACATCTAATCGATCGCCATTTTGGAAAGAAGCAGGGATGTAATGAGTATTACCTTGGACCATTATGGGATGACCTGTCATTATTGGGCAAAAAAGTGTTTATTTTTTTTTTAAATGGACGTGTTCCGAAGATATTATCGTAGAAAGGAGTTTATCTACTATGGCCCCTCTATATATCCCAAAGTTAGTCAGATTGTCTAAAAAAAAATCCGATGTACAGCCTAGGGTACAATCAATAGAATACAATACAGAACAAATAAAATATTTTTTTGCTGGATGTTACACTATGCAAGCAAAGCAGAGATATAAAATTTAGAAAGATAGAGTACTAGTTCCACAGAGAAGCCACAGACAGTGTGTAAAAGACGTACGTATTTTGTAAATTCGATTTTTGAATTATAACTATCTCAACCACAAAACCTCAAATTTTGAGGGAGCGGGATTAATTTCTTTCTTAATTGTTTAGAAAGCTTCATTATTATAAATGATGAACCAATCCGTAATTTCTGCTATAAATATAAAATCAAATGGTTCTTGATTTTTGTAACCTATAATCACGCAATCATATTTTTCGAATTCGTTAAATAGCAATCTTTTTTTAGTAATATAGTTTATTTTAACTTCTTTGCATTCGAATGTACCATTTTAATTAATATTTTCTTCCGTTTTTAACTGAGATAAAATTGGTATTTCATATAAATGAAATTTTCATGATCATCATTTTTAACTCATATTATTTTCTAAAATATTAATTGGATAAATAAATGACAAATCGTTTTTGTGGTTTAATTTTATGTATTTTACTCTCGAACTCTTTTAATGAGAAGTGCCGCTTTTTCCTTCCCCCAATTTTACCAAATTGCAAAATTATAGTTGTTTTTTTTTTCCTTATCAGTGGTTTTATCCTCTCTTGCTTCGTCTGCTAATACTTAAGTCAGTGTGTAAAAGAGCTTAGAGTTTGGATAATGTTATGTATCTGGGAGCCAAAGTCCTCCCAACAATAAATCCAGTGAATTAGAACCAACATTAAAAATAAAATCTGAAATAACATTCGGTTCGTATGTAGATAAGCTCTTATCTTTTGGCCTAGTTTTATAAGAAATTATTATTTTTTTTATTCCTATTAATTGTTCAATAAATACCTGAAATTAACTGGACAGCTAGCAATTTACTTTCAATGAATACAGATTGTTAATAAAATCAGTTGTTATAATTAATTAAATTGCCTTAATTTATTATTTTTAAACTGAAAACTTTGGAATAATAAATATGTTGTTAAACGTAGATAGCAGTTAGTATACCATTGAGTTTGATAAATATATTTAAAAAAATAAGTAGGTAAAAAGTTTCAATATATGAATGATAACAGGCAACCGACTGAAACATTGTAACTACATTGTAGACACTGTGGTCTAGTATTGGTAGTAGTTCAAAACTTTGTAATTTAACCAAAGCTAATACACCATAGTTGTTACCTTACCTTGTTACTTTACTTACCATGGAGCAGTCAATGCCAATATCTTTTGCTACTCCACTCTCAAAGTCTGTTTAAACAGAATAATGTAAAAATATTTGAATGTACTTGGAGATAGTACTTCTCCATTAGTTCTTAAGTGGTAGAAACTCGTTAAAAATTGATATTGGCATTTTCGAAATGTATTAGCTCCTTGCTGCTTGACTAAACTCTTCTTTCACCATATGCTCTCCTTTCTCTTACATGCCTAAACATTACCATCGTGAAGTTGACTAACAACTGACAAAAGGGGAATGTGCCCCTTCTCGGATACCAAAATAATCATTATCATTATCACATTAATAATAAAGTTAAACCTACTTGTCTGGGGAAACAAAGATAAAACTAAATAGGGTAGTTGTTGCTCTCATTTAATCATACTAAAGGAAGTTACAACTACAAAACACAGAAATTGTAGCAACAACTACGCTTTTAATCTCTTCACTCAATGTGAGTTCACTGGGGCTAAGGAAATTTCTTGGTCCAGACTTGCAAAAGCTTTATATAATTTGTCAATTTGATTTCATATGCTGAGTAAACTACTACACTTTCTAGAAATATTGGTTAGATATCAAAGGAATCTTAGATATTCTTTTAACATTTTAGAAATATTTTTAATTTAAATGTATTTTATGCAGTTAATGATAGACAACTTTATTATTGTATTCTTTTAGGAATGAATAAGTATAATGTTATTTTAGTTAAAGATGGTTTCTGCACAGAAATTAATAATAACTATGGACTCTGCTGTAATTGCGTCTTAATAAAGGGAAAATTTAATGTTATTGTCAACGCATTGTCAACCTGGGATGGTAATGAGATGGATTCATGTATGTGTAATGTAATAATTTTGAATTTTTATTTATTTATTATAAATAGTATATTTTTGTATTCATATTATTTGAAAATTACGAGGCAGTGTTTCATTAATTATTGCTTTTATAGATTACTAAGTCCATCCTGCCCAATGCTCCTCCATTCCTATGTCCATAACTATCTGGTAGCATCTTGGTCTATTGCCAGGCAATAGGGTTATACAAAACCCTTGCATTAAATTTAAATAAAAAGAAGATCTCTTATACTTTGCCATTCTTAAACCTTTCTGAACTCATGAATATCAACTGCAGATTATCCCAATATTTTATGAAATATGATTATTAGAACCCTGACAGCAATCAGATCTCTATTCACTCCTTTGTGCTTTAATTTTTTCTGTATTTGCCAATAGGACTGAGGTGGCTAGGCTATAAGCAAAATGAAAAGTTCAGACAGAATGTAAATAAGTAGATTCAGCTTAAAAGTATTTCAAGTTATAACTTGAAGTGAAAAATTTATAAATTTAAAAAAATATATAATTTTGCATAATAATAAGTATAATTATATGTTTTTATGAATAGTTCTTTATT
>NW_027109491.1:308858-318277 GCF_000696795.3 Halyomorpha halys
TGTAGATGCTACACGAGCGCTCTCACGAACCCCTTTGATCTGTGTCCAAAAACCGACTCTCGACGGCTCGGCAACGAGCCTAGGCCAACCAAGCCGAGCCACCTATCCACATGCTCGCGTATGTCTGAGTTCGCCATGGCTCGGCCAACATGTAGAGGCCCCTTTAAACAATGCTAACTGAACACAAACATGTGGATGCAGCACAAATCTCGTTTCATTGGGTGTATGATATTCAATGGGTCGAACACAAATTCAAGCTAACTTTAACCAGACAATCCAAGTAACCTATCAACTTTCATACGAATGCGCGAATTTGCCCAAGTTTGGCAAACTAGCAGCACCTTTACGATAATTACGGATCATAAAAGGTTGACAAATGGTTTTAAGAAAAAAACTGAGGCAGCATCATTTCGCCGAACACCTGAACTTTATCAGCCAGATAAAGAACATGTCGCAGACATACTGTCTCGGCTGGAGGACATTCAAACCTATGACTATTTTGAAGTACTGGCAACCTCTTAGAAACTGATCCTAGGGTTCAAGAACCCATTAGGAATTAAAACTGAACTTGAAACTCTTAAGTCTGGCTTCAAAGTGCCTTTTTTATAAGAAACATCTACTAGTAAAATTCTTCCATAATTACCACCATATTTCTAAGAGACGAGTTTTATGTTTGGTTTATGTCTAGTACTTTTATTTTAATAAGATATTGTTTGCATAGTATTCAAGCTTTCATAACCATATAATTTTTCGTTGTATCTTCTGAACTATTAGTAGTAAAGTCTTATAGAAAAATGATAATCAATTTTTGAAATATTATCTCGTTCAAATTTTATAAATGAAGCGGTTCTCTGCAAGAACCGATGATTATTAATTAGTTTGTGAATACATATGGAGGGATATTCGTTCATGGGCTGTCCCCTATTCCATGAGAATTTATTATGTTGTTCAGGAATACTTTCTCCCTGAACGAAACCAAATTTCAAGATTAAATGATTTTAATTTTTTTTTTGCAAGTGTTCCAATGTCTTTATTTATTTTCTGAACAAGCAATATCTAGTCAGAACCCCGAAGTTCTGAGAAAAATTCTTCCTTGGGTAGATAAGGAATTCAAAGTCCAATCTATTGTGCTAACTTATAAGACTCCAGAAACTCAAGTGTTTTGTAACTTTGTGTTTAAGTAACTTTTGAAATTTATTAAGGTATGTATATAAATTGATTTAGGATCGTTTTACGTTCATTGGTGGCACAGTCATAAAAAACGGGTGGATTTTTTTATTGATCCTAATTCATGTAAATTTCCTCTATCTTTTGGCCCAAATTACTTCTCAGAGTTACATTAAGATCGAAAACAACAAAAACAAATCAATGTGAGATTGAAACAATTGAAGTAAAAAGATTTGGAAAGAATAATTAAAAATGTTCTAAAAACTTTGAAAAGATAGATATTATTTTTTTTTTTTTTTAACAGATTTCATTTGTTTTAATAATAATAATAATAAATTGTCTAGTTAAAATTATTTCTAGATTAGATTAAATAATTTTTAATATGATGTGTAGAGTGATAGCTATAAATAATACAATAATATCAATAATGAATTTAAGGGAGTTTTTTACATTAATATGTTGCTAATTACCATGAAGCTTATTCATATTTTCTTTTAGGCACAAAAATGTCATTTTATGAAGTTTTTGAAATTAATGAAGGCTTTTCTACAACCACTGATGGAGGAAAGTTAGCGATGAGTACTTGTTCCTTAATAAAGGGAAACTTTAATTGCATAGTAAACACATTGATACCTGCCGATGGTAAACTGATTGTAAATGGTTTGTAAATATTATACATTTTTATTTTATGTTTTTTTTAGTCATTCTATAATGTAGCTACCAAAGTAAATTTTTACATTATTTGATAATTGCTGCTGGATTTGGGTTTATTAATTTAATTTTTCATGGTGATTATCAATTTACTGAATGCGAAGTAGAACTACAACTTGTATCAGAGAAGCACTCTGAAATGTTTTTTAAAATTAGACTGTTGGGTTTTTGGTGGAAACCATTTATTTATCTTGTGTGTATTGAATGAATGTGAAATTGCTTATAAAGATAGCAAAGAAAAAACAAATTCTCAGCAGTGGAAATGGACTTTAGAAGAAGAGCAGCCAGGATAACTTAGATCAAAAGGAACAGAATCACAAAAGACAAAATCACTATAAGAAGGGGGAAAATGGAAGTAAGATAGAATATTCCAAAGGTAATAGAAGAAATATTTTTTTTTTTCTAAGTATTTATTTATTGCTATTTACAACTGTACATTATAATTATAATATACATTATAATTATTATAAAAGCATATGTCTTAATTCACCGAATTCAATGTTCCTATGGGGTTAACAACTGGATCATAATAGGGTGGTAAGCCTTCTGTAATGTACCTCACTTTTTCTCTGTCTGCGAAAGATTTACCTAGTTAATCCCTCTCCTGGATTAAACACTGAAACCTTGTAAGGTATTCATCTACTGTTTCGCTACTGTCTTTCTTAACTTTCATAAAGTCAAACATCAAATCCATCACTTTTTCCTCTGGAACACCCTCAAACCTCTCTCTCAACTTTTCCCAAACCTTTTTCACACTTTTTTCATCTCTTATTGACGGAAATACATCATCACTAACCATTAGAATAATAATAGAGAGTAACTGCATGTCTTTTCTTTTCCAAGCTGCATCTTCTTCAGTCAGCGGATCTTTTTCAATAATTTCTTCGTATAGGTCCTTTACTTCTAAATATGCTTCAATTTTCATTGACCAGATCCCATAATTTTCTGCAGCGAGCTTTTCCATGTTGAATCCCGCAGCGTCCATGTCCTTTGTGTTTTGATTTCGGAGGGTAGTCCTAAATAAAATCACAAAGCTTACATATCCATTATTATTCGTAAATTACTCTTGGTACTTAACCCTTTAATACACTAAATCACGTTCTGCTACCAGTTTATTGTGGAATTTAGGGAGGGTTTTATAAAGAAAGAAAAAGAATGAGTGTTTACACCAATAGACGCTACGACCGACTGTTCTAGCCCCAAGGGACGCCAAGCTACCTCATGCCAGAGCAGTGTCGCCATCTACTCTCTTTACAAACTAAATAATAAAACCTATTTTCTACAATAATTATGCCTGAAATGGGGTCCCCTCAGTCTCACCAGATTAAGCGAGTATCCACTTGCAACAGCAAATATAGAAAAGTTAATCAAGACTGTAAAGAGTTTTTTTCTGCTAATTGCCTAACTTTATCCAAATAAATGCCGAACTTAGTAAAACTGATAACTTATCACCAACTTCTGACCAGAAGTTACTTCAGATGCTTAAGATGGGCTATATTTTCTTAATGTGATTAGAAATTATATTTAGTATGGTTCCTTATTCATTTATTATTAAAATACTCCATTAATTATTAAACCTCTGTTAACAGCTTTAAAGGATCATAAACTGAAACCAAATGATATACATTATGTCATCAGCACAAATGGAGATCCTGGAAATATTGGGAACAACCATCTATTTTTAAAAAGTATACATATTGTTGGACATTCCATTTCAAAGGGGGATATCTATTATCCCAATTCATTTAGTAATGGTAAGATAACATGTTATAAACTGTAGATAAGGTATATATTTGATTTGATATAGAAAAAATTAGGATTATTTTAAATTGTAGACAATCCTTATATGATTGATGAGGATAACCTCCAAATAATTCCTACTCCTGGCCGTACTGTCGTTGATATTACTGTCTTAGTGAAGACTGGTAGGAATTCTACAGTCGCTATTACTGGTAAGAACTTCTCACCCTCATATTTTAATAACAATAAAATGATCTATCTTGGAATGCAATTATTTTTATAATTTTTTTACTGGGTTGTATACATGTATTCTGATTATATAAGCCTTTCAAAAATAAAAAATTTAAATCTAAGCATTATTTTTTTCTTCACGATTAAAAATTCATTTAAATTCAGAGGAAAAACTATGGATCTCCCTCCATTCATCTTGGAATAAAATTCAACCACTAACAGCTCATCCCTATCAGTATTATAAATTGAAGATAGGGCTGCCCGTAGCTCAGTGTTTAAGACACTGGCTTACCAATCTGCTGATGTCTATTGGCGGTGCCGGTTCGAATCCGGCCTGGGGCGTTGACTTTTTTCATTGAGTGGCGGTCCCACAAAATGAAAAAATTTGACCCTCATTCCATGGTTAGGCAATAGAAGACTCCAATGGAAGTCTTGGCCGAAAAAAAAAAAATTGAAGATAGCAACAGAAAATTAAGAATCACATATTTTAATTTGAGTATAGAGTTAATTAATTTGAGGCAGTTAGAACATTACCATGTTAATGATTCATGAGTGAAGAATAAAAATAAGATAAATAATTCACTAAAATCATATTCGTAAATCACTTTTCATATTTTCTTGTCACCCATAATTCATGTCTTTAAAAAATTATTGGAAAAACTTCCTATAAAAATATATTATATATATATAGTTAAATGTATAATAATAATTCATAGAATAATGGATATTCATTCTATTAGAATATCCATAAATAATATTCTCATAATCTAGAAAATTTGAAGTAATTTTAAAATGTATTTTAATATAAATTGAGAGATCAGAAATCTATTTCATTTTATAAAGATAAAAACTAATATTTATTATTAATACATATATTTTATTGATAACATTTGAATAGTAGGCAACTCAATAAATTAACAAAACATCAGAAGTGTAGAAAATGATTGATAAATAATTTTCCATAATACATTTAGAGAATTTATAAGAAAAAGCCTTAAAGAAAGTAAGGAATGTCAGATGTATTCATTTTTCCTCCAGATTACTAGCCGTTTGTTATTTTAATGTTTCTCTTTCAAGAATATTGTTGCAGAGAGGGAAGAAGGGAGGGAGGAGTCAAGAGGGTCATACTCTCAATAATTAGAACAACTGAAAAAGTTGGAAAATTTGAGATTTCTTCTTATTCTTATTCTTAACTGCAGAAATGCAACCAATAAAAAAGTTGAACCTGAAATGTAGTTTTACAAAAAAATATTACAATGAGTATTTGCCAATAGAGGCAAAAAAGGTTTTTAAGTAACATATTCAATAATAAATAAATTCTTTGATCAATATTATATAAGGTCATTGGAACGTAAGATTGAGCAATGTTTTTTATGTTAATTAATTTATTTGTTTAATAAAGTTAAAAATTATTTTGTGGCAATTAAGGCCATATGTTTAAAAATAATAATAAAATACTTTTTGGCACTTTTTATAAAAAAATCCATCTTAAGAATTTCACATTTTATTTTGTCATTTCTTTTTCACAGAATTATTTAACATGAATGTTAAATTTTTATAAGTTGTTTTCCCGGTTTATTGAATTTTGTTCACTTTCTCTAAGAATCCAATATATTTAATTTTATTTTTTAAAATTTGGTGTTGTTAGAAGCTTAAAAATATATTACAAATCTCTTTCTAATATAATTCTACTATTTATCTATTTAAAACTACTGATTTAATAACAAATGTTTAAAAAGAAAAAAAAAAACACTTGAAATATGCATGTTTTTAGTTTTCCTGAAAAATTCTCAAATTTAAATAGCCCTATTTGCTCCATTACGCTTCATTTAGTAATTCTTACCATAAGCAGTTTCAATCAAGTAAATAATTTGCATCTTTTTACGAACAAGTAAACTTTATATCCTTTCATTGCCTGTATGCACTAACCATTTTTCAAAATTCGCTTCTAGCATCTCTTTACATCTAGGTTTCTTGTATGATTAAAGTTTTTAGTTAAAAATAAACTGAAATAATTTCAATACATAAACAATATACGATTTACAGTTACTAAAATACAATGGATTTGATTGTTTTTGTCTTAATTCCAGGTGGATTGTTTGAAAAGGTAGAGGATTTACAAAATAAATATATCTGGCTATTTCTTCGACCTGAATGTCCCAGTCTTCAGAGATATAACCGAACTAAGATAATAAATAAGGCTATAAGAATTATTCCAGGACATGGGGGAGGATTCGATGTCGACAGAAATCTCAGAAGTTTGTTGCGTGCTCCCAAGTAATTATTTACTGTAATTAATGTGTCACTGCCTTGCATATTTAATTTCATATAATTATGATTTAGCTATTGTACTATGAATAAGAATTTGACTATAAATCTTCAATTTTATTACTATTAATATAGTGGTATCTTGCTATAATATGGATTAATGGGAAATGAAACTACTGGTGTAATGGTAACAGAAGGTAGAGAGGCAGAAAAATATAAGTAATTGGAAGAGCTTATATTTGGAATATAAGTATTCTTGGAAGAAGAAGGCCTAAA
Source organism: Halyomorpha halys (assembly GCF_000696795.3). NCBI lineage: Eukaryota > Metazoa > Arthropoda > Insecta > Hemiptera > Pentatomidae > Halyomorpha > Halyomorpha halys. Next base: position 315,252 of record NW_027109491.1, read on the forward strand.
CTATTTACTAAACTGTTGAGGTGTTTGAACATCCTTTTTGAGCAAGCATAGCAAACAGAATTCAAAAGCTGTTTTATAATTAAAGGAGAAGTAATTATAGTATAAGTTGGTTTTGAGGAGGGGTGGTCTGTAATGGAGGGAGCTGAGGTGTCGCACTTATCAACTTTGGAACTGCAATAGACTGCGAATCCAGACTGCGAAATTGACTGTTATTTAATTACAGTACCAAATAGTGAAATCTTGACCCTCTCACTACAGTTAGAATAGGTTGATCACCACTCGATAATCCCTCCTGTATATTAGAAATAACCTGCCAGGGGGTTAACAAAAAAAATGGTTATAATTTTCCATTATGGATTGTGAGTTGTGAACTGTTATCTAATTTAAAAATAGGTTTTTATAATCTTTGTTTAAAGATAAAAATAATTTAAAGTTTTTCCTGATTTTGTGGGGAGGGGATGGGAGGATATATTGGTGCCCCTTCCGGACTGCACCACTGTTTATCACCAAATTAGTGGTATAATGACTCACATTATAATGAGGGTCTACTATAATAAATATCTTAGACTCTATTCAAGCCTAAGTTCAAATTTTTAAAATTATTGAAAGATAATTAATTGTGAAAATAACAAACATTGTTAATGGTAGCATTAAGTTTTTTTTTTCCTACGCCAAAGGAGCCATTTCTGCCATTTTATTTTGTACACCCCAGTATACTTTAGCTTTATTCACGTAACTTCTATCTGAAATTAAGTCTGCCGTTGCCGTACATGTAAATATGTGATCAGCGGTCATCCCACTATTTCCACACAGGATGCAGTCTGAAGACTCAGTCACTCCTATCCTCTTCAGGAGGTGCCACAGATAGTCATGTCCAGTGACCAACCTAAAGCATGCCACTGCCACCGCTCTTGTTAAAGTCAATGGAGGGTGCTTCTTAGGGTCTAGCAATGCCGCCCAGTTCTTGCCCTCACATTCTCCTCTACTCCTTTCCTCTGCTCTTTCAGTTATAGCGCTTCGGGCCATTTCTTTCGCCATGTCCATGGAGATAGGAAGAAACGGCTGTGGTTAGCTAGCTCCTAATAGTGCAAGTCAATCATGCAAGGCCTCCTCATTTCCAAGTATACCGGAATGGGCAGGAATCCATTCCATCACCAATAGTTTAAGTATTTCTCTTTTACTTTCTATAGTTTTCTGGCATGCGAGAATTCCAGCATTACCCGAGGGATATCCAGACGCTATTGCCACCAGTGCTGCCCTTGAATTCAACAGCAGAACTATCTTCTTTTCGCTGGCGTGAGTATGCTTTTCTAAAGCCAAAGTAATAGCAGCTACCTCTTCATCAAAATTAGTAGCGTTTGCTCCTTTAGGTGTTGACAGTTGGAACAGGCTGCTATAGACACCTGCACCCACATTTTTATTTTCTCCATATGGTAGCATTAAGTGTAATCAAGATTAAATGATAATTTGTTCAAGTAGTAACTAATTTGTATAATTAAAGTAAGTTCAATTTCAGAACATTGATTTAACATTCAGTCTTCAAAAATGTTCAATTTTATTTTGTTTAATAAATTGGTGCATAGATAACGTATGTGTTTTTATTAAAAGTAAAACTAGAATATTAAGGAATTTTGTCAATGGTTATAAGATCAAATTAAATATAGAAAATATTTAAATGTCACCATAAGATATATATCTAATCTTTTCTATATTTAATTAATAATTAAATATGGAAAAAATACTTGTTAAAACATTCCCTGCATTACATTAATGTATTACAATAATTTACAAATAAAATGTATTTAATTATTTTCACACTTCTTTAGAGGAAATGAACTCCTGTCCCTGAGGCAGCTATATGATCTGGGACTAAGCTGAATGAATACACTCTCTTGCTCTCTGTCCTGACAAAGAATATTAATTTCTCTTTTAAAGATGAACATTCTGATAATAGCCTTCATAATTTCACTACATGATTAGAAACTAGTAAGTTCATAGGAACTAATATCATTAGTTTCATATAAAATTTCATGAGGCATTACTTAAGCATGTATCAGGCAGAAAATATCAAGCTTAATTGACAAAAAAAAAAAAAAAAAAAATGTAATTTGCCATATTTTTATAATATATCTTTGAAACTATGTTGCTTCCCTATATCATTGAATGCTTCAATACACTTAATGTTTTGTAATATTGACTCTTCTGATAGTCTGCCTGTTTCACCAGGTTGTATTAATAGTTATAGAATTAATATGAAAATTGTCACATCTTTGAAATCGGCTTTCTTCTAATTCAGCTTTCAGGTCTAAATTTTGCATGTATACTTTATATTAAGTATTGTTAAATAAATAAATTCTATATTTATACTGTTGATAAATAAATTATAAATAATGTTTTCTTTTGAATAGGTTCAATAAATTGAAATATTCATAGTTAAATTATTTAAGAAATTAACTTATTTCCTTTCAGGTCTAAATTTTTCATAAATAATTTTTATTAAGTATTGTTAAATAAATAAATTCTGTATTTATACTATTGAAATATTTTTTTTTTTGCTTGAAAACTTCTTTCTATTACATATAAATACAATAAGCATGTTCATTGTTATGTCTTTTATTGAAAAATCATATTGAATTTTAGAATTATTAAAACTATATTTTTTAAATAAAAATTTTTGGTTAGATGTTTGAAATTAATCAGGTAAAGAGGTGTGCTCTCTCAGAAAATTCCTGGACCCTGCCGCTAAGCCAGATTCAAACCAGGATGAGCTGTTTATTTAAATTTTTTTATTTGCTACCACTAAAAAATACCCAAGCCACTACTTCATTACAACATGTATATCTTACAGATAATTACTTTCTAAACCAAATTAAAAATAAAAAATGTTCATGGATGAGTGATTAAAAATAGTCACTGAACAAAACACCAAAGTTTGCTGCTTTTCTTTGAATACAAAATTTTAGAACTGTTTAAGGTTTTTTTTATATATTAATTAACTCACAGTCAATCAGCTAAATATATATATA
>NW_027109491.1:318327-341864 GCF_000696795.3 Halyomorpha halys
TGTAAGTTAATTTGAAGATGGTCAGGGTTTGGATCAGTAGTATAGTTATCAAATATTTATTTATTTACTGACGGGACGATTCTGTGTTAGACTGAAGCAAGGGACAGAGACGTTCAAGAAGAGAATAAATATATGTATTACAAACAGTGTATTTTTATTTTAAGTTTTTGACCTATAGGTCATTATCATTAGTTATATATATATTAAAAGCAAAGGTTATGATGAAACAAATTAATGGATTTATATTTTTAGTTAATAGTTTGACAATACTAAAACTAAAACATTAGTGTAGAAGACCTACACAGTGAAACAATATAGTTAAAAGCTTTTTTTTAAATTCTTGACTGCAACCCAGGCCATCTGCTTTATATTCACTTATGGTCAATTATTTATATATAAAATAAATAATTAGTATATTCTTACCAATGCTTATAGTACAAGTCATACTTGGCTTGGCCCATTCAGTGGACCGATATGAAAAAATTTATTCTGTTTCAAAGCCACAATTTTGGAAACTCAGAACAGTCCTTGAACCAAATTAAAAATTAAGGAAAGAAAACTAATTGACAAAAGACCTTTATACATGTTATATTAATATTACAATAAATATAAACAGACTGAACACACACTGAAACAATTATAATTTATTAAGATTGTGAAATGATATATTAGTAGTATTCTATGCAGTTCTGACAATTCCACCAACTTAAATTACCCCCATACTGTTAAAAATACCCGTTTTACCTGAGTAACACCTGCTTTCAAAGGATCAAGATCATTAGGAGGTGAAGTAGAGGAGATGTTTAACTCCTCCCTTCCCTGCTCTTAATAATTTGAAAACCTGAAAAATTAGGAAATTAGAGGTTTGAGATTGTACTTAAAACTGGAGATGTGCGAAAACTACTCTGATTACGAAGAATGGAGTAAAGTACATAAAATATATTTTATTAAATTAATAATTTTTTCTCTCTAGGGATGGGCAGCTGTCCCCTCCTGTCCTCTGGGTATGCCCATGATGCTGCATTCTACTACAGCAAAGAAGTATACTTTATTACCAATTTCAATATACAATACTGGTTTCATGAATCAGTTTGCAGCCATCACAGCGACTGTTGCAGGCATTTTCATGGCATAGGCTCTACGATAATTGCGGCCATGACAGCACTGTCACACTAGTTCTGCACCATTGCCCAGAGGGTATTTTTCGAGGTGCGAAAAAATTAGAACCAAAACTAACTTTAACTGTGTGCTTAAAATTAGGATGCCTAAGAGCCAATACTTTAGAAATATATATAAAACTCTTTAAACAAAATAAAGTTTAATAAACGTTAATAAAAAAGGGGTATCAAACTGAAAAAAAAATTGTATTACATATGTAAATACAAAGCTTCCCTCCCTTTAAACATATAAATTTTTGTACGATAGCTCATTGCTAAGGCATTTACATATGATAGTTTACGTGACAGTTGCTCTACTGACATTATTTCAACTATCACGTCAGAGCTAGTGCGATACTACAATCATAACTGCAAGAATCATATAGTTACAGTCATAACGATTCTCCAAGAGCGAGTAAAGTGGGGTATTTGTCGGGTAAAACGGGTATTTTCAAGGCTCTATGCAGCTATTTTACGGCCGAGAAAATCGGCTGCACTGATGCGATCACAAACTTGGGTAGCACTTAACATCTTGAAGAAGGAAGAAGTATTCACATATGCTCCGCGGCCTATCTCACTCACTGCAGCCAATTCCGAAGGTAAGTGAGGGTTTTCGAAACTATAAGGAGGCGACCTATCTCTTTATCAATCATAGAAATAAATTATCGGCTCTTGAATATTAAAAAAGGTTTAATAATCGCCACTCATGGCGGTAACACTTAACATTTGCTCTACAGCTGAATTGACTGGAAGTCATTTCTAAAACCTAAAATACGAGTCAAAATTTTCGACTCTAAGAACATTTCTTTTTGTAATTCCAGCAGAATATTAAGCTTCCCTCCCTTCGGTAGTGAGTGAGCTATACCAGAATTTATAGTTAGCAAAAATTAATTATAAATAACAATATGACCAAGTTGTCTTGAATACAATAATTAGTTATTAATGGTCCATCCATGGTAATTTCGTTATAGTTTGATTTAAAACCAATTTTTGCCTAGCTCTGAACTATAGTGACTTATGTACTTTGTAGGAGTTTTTTTCTTACTATTAAAAACGTTATAACATTTTCAGAACTAAATAATTTTTTATTTTGTAAGCTATTAATAGTAGAGAAAATTTTCATTTGTTTTTTTGAAGAAAGTTTAAAGTAGTTTAATGTTAAAAATGTGATTGCATTTATTTATTATTATTATTTTGGAGAATCTCAATAATAATCACCCAATAGGGGGATGCCTGCCTTCACATTCAGTCATAATGACATTCATCATTCAAAAGCCCGACTGACTTAAATCAGGAAGACCCGTACATTATGTCCACTGACGTTTACTTGTAAATGATATAATGAACAGTAAAGGTCTTATGTATTCTCTTCTGTTCTGTAAGGTTTATTGGCCATTATTTTGGCATTAATCTGCAAGAATGTACGAACAATACACTCTGCAGCTTCCCTTTTACTTGAAAGTTGAATAATCTGATTTCAAAATTGTCTTTGTAATCCATCAGTATTACCTGTACATTATCAACTTCTGAACTTTCACCTTTGGTTCCTACTGACCACGTAGGGTTCCCCATAAGTCATTGATGACCAAAGGGTTTTACGCCTTTAAACAACAAACAAACTAAAGTAAAGGTTCCAACATCTAATTCAAGAAAGTTTCTCAGGTTACAAATTTCTCAATTCTGTCAAATTTCAAAACCATACGATTATTTTTTTTAAATTAATATTTTTAAAGATGGAGGGATATAATTCGTGGTCTAGTGAATTGTGGTTATTTCAAAATCGTTTAGAATTCAAAGGGTTTCGAGAAAAATTCTTTGAACTTGGAGATAAGGCAACCAAAGTCCAATCCTTCGTTTAAAATCAAGCACAATAAGTTCCGACCTTGAATAACTTTGTCAGTTCCGTTTGGTTTGGTATGTAGAATTATATAATATTATGAAATCACTATAATAATTTTGGGACGTTTATGTATCCCCTATCCTCCCTTATTAAATATTGAATTCAATAACATGAAAATTCATGGAGTCATTTTTAGTAGACCATAACTAACATAAAAAGTTAGTTTAAAAATAATTTATGATAAACTAATAATTTAAAATATTTGTTAAGTTGTATTTTCCTAGCGGAGTTTTGAAATTAGTATGGCGTTTTGGAAGTTTTTTTAAAAAAAGTTATGAAAGCTAGCATCAACAAAAGTTTTAGATTGTTAAACATTCAGTTTCTCATATGCTAATTAGACACTGTATGGGTATTGCAATGAATTAATATATATATATTTGTTTTATAGTTCTTATAGATTTTTATGTTAAAGGAATATAGATTGCTTTAAAAAAAATATTTCCAACATATTTTGTCACTTGCCATCTTCTTTTAGTAGGGAAAACAATGGTATATGAAGTATTTATAGTTCAAGAAGGCTATTACAAAGAACTAGAAGATGGATGTGTGAAGAAGAATTGTACTTGTGCTTTGATCAAGGGAAAGGTTAATGTTATTGTAGATACCCTCACACCTTGGGATAAGCAGCAGATTTTAGCTGGTTCGTAATAATTCATTTTGAATTTTTATTTAGTTGTAATATAGATAACAAAGTATATTTATACATTGCATATATTTGCTGATTACTACATAAAGATTTATTAATTATTTCATTCAAGGTCAGTACTTCTGCTACTTTACTTGGGCCCATTTGATGATATTCCCTATTAAAAACTGACACTAATTATCATGGTTTCCACGTATCTGTCTTTGCCAGTACCAGCAATGAGACTAGAGTAGAATCACCAGAAGTAATATGAGTCCTCTGCTCCCTAATGTGGGATAAAGTTATATTCAGGGTTCTCGGACTGAATGTAAATACTATAACTATGTCAGGTTTTATAGTAAAAAAGATAGGTTTATATAGAAAAAATTGTATTATCATTGTTTATTTATTTATTTAATAAGTACCATATAAATATGATTCAATATATTTTTACGGCTTACTGCAATAGGTGGCAAATAATTATATTTACAAATTACTTTGCTTATATGGTATATGAATGTACAGAACCATGCTCAACAACATTTTTTCTCCAACCCATTGAAGGATCAGATACCCACTTTATACTGGCTGGATGTCTCCCAACAGGGTTTTTCGACGTATAGTCAATCCATTGCTGATATAGCAGAATAAATAAATTATCTGCCACAGCTGGACTTGGGATTTAGGGAAAGTTGTATTGTCAAAAATAAAAATGGAAAATATTTTGACAACCATGTAAATGAGCTTTCAAACCAGAGCTTTTAAATAATCTAGATCAGCAGTACAATAGAATCTAAAGTTTACATTTAATAGAGTAATTTATTACAAATAGGGAAAGGTAAAAAAAAAATATTTTTTAAATTTTATCCAGTCATCTATTGTGCTCTCAAAATATTAAATATAAAATTAAAAAAATGATCTACCCATTTATATAGAAAGAGATTGGTTGAATGGGTAAGGCGTATGACTCTTCTAAGGCCAGGTTCAAGCCTGGCTGGGGCAAATAAATTTATTATCTGTGGAGGATTGACTTAGGAATTGGGATACCTGATAAACATCCAGCCCCTAAGTTTTAATAGAAGATGTATAGTTTTTGAGTTATAAAATGTTTTTCAGCCCCAGTCTTACTGCAGAAATGAAGCAATACAAGAACTAATATTAAAATTTTGTCTTTATAGACTTTGTTGTTTTTGAGGTAGTGGTCAGTAATTCGGACCTCCGACAGGTGAGGGATCTAGCTAGAAATATGGAAGAATGGAATTCCTGGCTGAATGCTGCTCTACATTGAGAGGCACTAAAGAGGAAAGCTAAAGAAGAAGAAGGTCACTAAGTGGTATCTTTCTTATGTATACATAAGATTAAAACAAATAAAATAATGGAATTAAGTTCGATCAGAAGCCTCAATAAATATTGAAGTTAAAATTATAAGTTTAGACCGCTTATAGTTCAATGTTATTTACTATCCTGAACCTCGAAGACCCAGGTTTGATTCCAAGGCTCTTTGATGATTTTCTCAATTAGGTCTGGAGTCGGATTCACTCATTCTCATCAAGGTCAATGATTATTCAGTTGAATAAATTAAGGTTGAGAATTATTTATTGAGAAAATATTTACAATTGATCACTACGGCAGGAACTTATATGAAGTTTCCTCTTGCAAGGATTGTGAATATCCATTTCCATTCTCCATTTTCAAGATGGGTACTATTTTTCAATTTTATTCAACATTAAAATATAATATTGATTATTTGACCTGTCTTTACAGAATTAAAGAAGCATAAATTAAGACCCTGTGATATAAAATATGTTATCAGCACACAACCAAGTTATGGTTTCTCTGGAAACAACCATTTGTTCAGGAGAGCTTGCCACATTGTTGGACATGCTTATACTCAGAGGAATACGTATCTTTTTGAGCCATTCACTCATGGTAATACTACGTATGTAGTATATGGTAGATTAAGGAAATATTGGATGAAATATAGAAAACATTAGAAAATTTTAATTTTAGGCAATCCTCTTTACATAGATGGGGATGATCTTAAAGTAATTCCGACATCTGGCTGTACTCTTAAAGATGTATCAGTTTTAGTAAAAACCGTTGAAGGTACTGTTGCTGTTACTGGTAAGTACTTCTAACATTTCTTTAATGTTTCGTAAATACCAGGATATCACTTTTTCTGTTGCCCCTGAGGGATGTGTTTGGGAACAATAAGAGATCAACCAATTTCGATTAGCAGCAACCACCTCGAACTATACCTTAACATCCTTCACTAACCTCCCTTGAATGGTTTTCTTGGATATTTCAAGGTAAGGAGGAACTATAAATGCCCACATGTCAGAATGAGGTCTTACCCATTTAATTTTAAGTTATATTTTTTAAAATTATTTGCTATGTTAGTCTTTTTACCAAGTTCAGCTTTTGAAATCACTACTATCTATTGTATGTAACTGAAAGCCATCAAACATTCTGTATTAAACTCACAAAATGTAGAGTATTATTAGTTCTTGTGTTAAAGAAGTGTTCTGACTTAGAAACAAATTTTTTTAACTATTAAATTTAAAAATGTTTACATTAGTTTTCACTAGATTATTTATAAAGTTAAGAGCTAAATCTTAACATGATTTTTCCTGTTTATGATTCCCTGAACTATTGGTGCAACCTGACACAGAGATAAGTCAAGCATTTAAAATCAATGGATGTCTGTGGAATTTATTCTTAGTTCTTGTATTTCCTTCCCCAGTACATTACAAACATTAAATCTGTTACAATCAACAATGCAGATATAATCAACAATAACTAAGCATACTTCTAAAGCGAGCCTTTTTGTTGTTTAATCTATTTTATCAAGGTTTATAAAAACAATGGAACTTTATGATTTCTTTGAAAGAAGAGCTTCTTACTCCTGTAGACCAATATACATCAACTTAAATCACTAGTAGCTTATAAGACTCATCTTTTCAGGAAAATCAACTATACTCTTTGTTTTTAATATAAAGATAAAATATTCAATAACCTCATTATAATTTGAGACTGGTGCAACCCTGGGATCTACAAGTCTCCTCCTTTGGCTTCTACCAGCAAATATCATTATTTTGTACTCCTAGTCCAATGTATGTTCATATTAAATGAGTTGTACCATTGGGTGAATATTGACTACAGCAAATAAGTGCTCTCAGGTGGTTTATCACTACTGTTATTAATTTTTCATTTACCAGGATCCATTCACTTGTTTGTCTCAAATCAACAAATGTTACCACATTCCTCTATACCATGTATAAGATTCACAATTTTCAGTTTTGTAGCAATTTCTTTAGGTGTTTGTTCTCGTGATATGAAAAATTGATTTTAGGCCCTGGTAAGTAAATTTGTATTCTCTATTATTTTATTATAATATTTACAATTATCATTATTTTATATTATATTATCTTATTATTAGTAATTATCATTATTATCTTATTTTTATGAATCTGAAGTATTATCTCCAGAATTTCATTACAGCAGCTTTTTTTGCTATAATGTTTTCATATTAATATTAAGAAAAATTCACTACATTAAGTTTTTACTTTGTTTACTGTTAGTAACGACCCTAAAAAAAAAATAAATATGAACTTTTAACTAACAATGATTATGTAGCTATCAGATTAAAAACACAAATGTAATTTTTTTCAATAAAGTTATTCAAATAAAAATTTTAAGAAAATTGTTAATTTTCGAGAAATATGTTTTCTATTATAAAAATTAATTCTGCTCCAAAATAGAAAGCTGAAATGTTTACCTATTTATTTTTTTGCATTAAATTCATCCATGTTGGTAATTAAAGAAATAGGATAGAAAAACTGGCACAATCTTACCTTATTTTACCAATAGTAACATTGTGTTACAGTGAATTTGATGGGGTAAGATTGTACCAAAAATAGAAAAAACTTACTAAAAAATCAGAACCACTTAAAAGTTTTTTCTACTCTGAAACAGAAAGCTGAAATGTGTAACTATCTTATCTAAATTCATCCAAGTATGTCGGTAAATAAAGAAATAGTATAAAGTTGGCACAATCTCACCTCATTTTACCCGCAACAACACTCAGATTTGGCCTGTCAACCTGACCTATTTGTGCCACATGGCCTAAAAATTCATTTGAAGTTAGTCATATCTTGCCGATTTTTAAAATTTCAAGTTCTCTCCAAGCTCTGTTAAAGCAATACTTGTAAAATAAAGAGATAATTATGTATTCGACCTACTGAACTAGATTTCTGTGGCGGATGGTTAATATCTGGACACAATAAAGCAAGTTATATTTATATTTATGATCTGCTATGGTTTGTTTATTCCTTTTAGATAAATGAAAGCCAACAGCTATGACCAACTTAAAACAGGAATTATACAATAATAATAATAGGGTAGATCATAACCCACAACAACAGGAATATGGTTAGAAGTAATAAAACTGAATAAAGTATACAGATTTTCTTTTAAATATAAACTTTGAAACTTGCTTAGTCCAACCAGATCACTTTACTACATAGTGGCGACAGTTATTATCATATTAAAAATTTACTGAGATGATTATATTGATAATTTTCTCCCATATCGTCATAATTGTAAAAATAACAGCAGGGAACCAAAGAGTATTACAGCAGTTATAATCGTTAAAAGTAAAATAGAACATATCAAAATATTCCATCATAAACAGCACCAATCAATTTAATCGGTACCAAGCAAATTTTATATTCAATATTCCTTCAAATATTACATTCACTTGAACACTAAAATTATTCTTTCAAATTGTGTAGCTTACACCACTTTAGATGTAGGTCCTTCGTTGTATAAATTGATATTCTCTGAGCAGCTAATTACTGTAAGTAAACTTAAAGTATTGAAATAGACTGACTTTTAATTCTAGGTGCTTTATTTGAAAATAAAGATGATTTGAAAAACGATTATGAAACTATAAGATTCTGTAATGGCAGTTTTTTCCCGCAACTTCAGATCCACAGCAGGAGGTTGATAGTAAAATTAGCTGACTATATTATTCCAGGATACGGGGGAATGTTCCAGGTTACTGAAGACATTAAAAATTCCTTTGTGGACAGAAATACTTCTTTAATATAAATAATATAAGGTACAGCCATACATATATATATATATATATATATTTTCATATAATAATCTTTATTATTTATGAAATATGCTTTGAAAGGTAGAATCATAAAGTAGTGTAATGTAAGTTTCACAGCCAAAACTAAACACAAACTTAAACAACCATAATTGAAACAATAATCTGTTAACAATAAAATTACAATCTATAATGATCTAACTATTTATAATAATAGGATTAAAATTTTAAGGTTCTATATTTTAGTTCGAGCTTTTTAAAATTATTGAGATACAATAAACTGTGCTAATAATAAAAGACATTTGCAAAGGTGGCATTTAAACAATGTACAATTATAATGAATAAAAATCTACACTAAAAAGTTTTGATTCTATTACTAAAAAAAAGTATAAAGTACTATAATGGTATGTCATTTTTATAAAATGAAAATGATATTAATTAAAAAGAAAAAATACAAATTTAAGTACAGAACATAGATTCAACCTTCAGTCTTCTCAAGAGTTTCCAATTTCTCTTTTATATAAATTGGTGTGTAGGTGACATATACTTTTATTATAAATAGAATAGAATTTTAAGGAGTTTTTTTTAGACGTTTTGACATCAGATAAAATATAGGAAGCATACATATGCCACGCATAAGATATTCATCAAATCTTTTCAACAGATTTTTAAATCTGAGAAAAAAGTTATAAAGCACTTCATGCATCGTATTAATATTTTTTAAATAATTAACAAACAGAGTAAAATTTATTTATTCCCTCCTTTTTAGAGAGGTTTTCCTCCCAAACCTGGAAGGCTTATACGAGTTTGGATCATGCTCACCTCGCGCTCTCTCACACTGTCTTGCTGCAAAGAAAATAAATTTCTCTATTTAAGTTCAACCATATCTCCATTGGCTTCATAATATCACAGCAAAAATCACTTTCAGGTTGATAATTACTTAAACTTTATGCTGCTTTAGTTCCATTTAAAATTGTAACTATTAGGCATTATATTAGCACATAATAGGCAGGACATACTAAGCTTCATAGACCCACTTTTTTTGGAGTTAACCATTTTTATTAGAAAATACTTCAACAATACTAATTTTCAGTCATTTTGGTACTTATGATATTCTGCCTGTTAAGTGATAATTAATTAAAACAATATGAAAATCATCACATGTTTGATATGCTGAGGATATTTAATTTTAGTAAAGGTCTTAGGATAAAAGTCGTAATGAATAAAATTGTATCACAATGAAGTTTCAAAGAAATCACAACACATAAACACAAATAACTAAATTAAAAAATAATTTTCAAAATTAAATGTAAGGTAAAATACTAATAATTAAATTAAAAGTTTACTATTCGATACTACATTAATATATAGTATACTGTATACTTTAAATAAAAATATTATAAAAAAAAAAAAAATATCAGATTTAAAAATAAAATATAGGTGTAAGAACTGTAATCATTATCAATCTTTACATAATTATTAAATCACAATGTATTTGATATTGAATAAATAAATTTAATCTGAGCAATGTACATTGATAGTTTTAAGATTAATTCTGAAAGTTTCTTAACCTAAAAATAAGTGTGGCAATATCTATGTAATAGGGTCCCACCACCTTCTAATACTGAATTAATATATCAGTAAAAAGCCCATTATCTTGCTATTAAAAATTGTACATGTATACTTTTTATTATTATATACTGTTAAATTTTATGGATAAATAAATCATATGTTTTTTGATAGTATTTAATGCCTTTATGTACTTCTAAAAGGACAGGTGTGGTGGGGTTATCCTACAGGTTACAAGTAAAGAATCTATCCTGGCAAAAATGAGATCAAGATTTATTCCATGAGTCCTGTGGCAAAATTTACAAATTTTGAATTGATCCCAGATTTGATATAGAATCAAATCAAAGTCTGCTCTCGGTTCCAGATTGTTAACATATGAGAACCAAACTTCCAGTTGACTATATTTACTCATGTTATATGTGTTTGCTATATATCTTAAAATATATTATTTTCAGAAAAAAATATTCTAACATTTAATCTATTGTTTTGATTGACGTAAGCAATGTTCGTTGTATGAACTTAGTAGTCATGCTTTTCCAAATTCTTTCAATTAGCATTTATCACAATTTAATTTTTATTTCAATTTGCACAAGGTTTTGTACATCTTATATTATACAATAGAATTTATACTTTGACTAATTTAAAAGAAAACATTATAGGAAGTTGAAATGAATTACAATACATGAATATAAGTTACTAATTAAAAAAATAAATTGAAAAATGTTTTTGTGCTGGGATGAACATGGCCAATGAAATTCCCAGATTTTTCTAGGTCATTATAAAATTATTAATCATAAAAATAGAAATGTCAGATAGACATTCGGACAATAAGGCCCATATAGTTAATAAGTAGTTATTAGGTTTAGAATCCAAGGACATTGAAGTATTTTGTACACAATATTTTTGAAGTTCTTTAGCATACAAGTGCAAATCTATGAACACACGCACACGCACTCACACACAACACACGCACGCACACACAATAATTCCTAAATACTCAATTTTTGAGCCATTTTTCTTCTTAAATATATTATATTAATAATAATGCTCTAATTTATAATTTTTTTTTTAAATGTTACACTGTTTTTTTTCCTTCACGTGATAATGAGATATCACACTACTATCATATTATTACGATATAAAAGAAAAAAATAAACACACTTTATGATACTTGTTTTTAGTCACTTTGAATCTCTTCCTAGTTCCTAAATTAGTGATATCACAACCAGAAAATTCTAATAATGCCATATTTTCATGATATATTCAACAGTTTTTGAAAAGGTTGACATACGTAGCCAACAGATTGCTCTAAGAAATATTAATTGAAGCCTAATTTCAAAACTTTAAGGCAAAAGTAATTTTTTACATTTAGAAGTTCTTTGGAAAAAAAAAAAACATACCAATCTAAAACATCCCAACAATTTAAATATCATTAATCATTTAGTATACTTGTTTGTCCTATTCTGGCAGAACTTTGTTCATTTTTAATTATTTATTACATTGGGATCGAGAGCAATTTTTTGAACAGATGAAGAAAAGAAATGTTGATGTTGAAAATAAGGTAAGTACCAAAAATAAAATTTTATAGGAGGAACAAAAAAAAAAATTCAAGTTTTGTATTAAGTAATGCACACAGTAATATATATTTGTTAATATGAAAAATGTATATTTACTATTTTAGCGAATTAATACCTTCTTTTTCACACAAATGCTTTTGAAATAAGCGTTGTGTCAGTGAAAAAAGTCTTGTTGGGAATATTGGAACTTACCTCCTTTTCAAGTGTGATGCGTAAATTGTTCAATCATTTAATTTATTATTGTACATTACCATGAATAAACTATTAACTTTTGGTATTCACTTTGAATGTTTCATTAATTTTTTTAACTAGGCTTTGTTTTTTAACATTCAAGTATACATTGAAAAAAAAAAATTATACAAGTAAAGATGGTTAAAAGAACTTCCCAAATGTCTTACCACTTTCATAACCATTCATAAAAAATAAAACTAACACTTAAATACTTTAGGTAATAACAAAAACGTGGAAACATCAACTCAGAAAATTCGTTTAACGAATCTAAAATACTATACATAAACAACACTTTTTTTTCAACAAAACTTAATCATATATGGTATAATTTGACTCTAGCCATAACTAAAATTACTTAAATAACCAAAAACTTAACAAAATAACAACTATACAATAACCAAGAGCAGTGCCATGCCAAGAGCCATGCAGCCTTTTTTCATGCGTCCAGGCGGCTAATGGGAGTTATCTGACCTGGTGTTATTATAATAGGACTTGTACTCTGGAGAGAAAAAAAAAAAAGAAGAAGCTATAATGAAGAAAATTATAAAACAAAAAGCTTATGATAAAAAATAGTAATAAAATAAAAAATAATAATAAAATAAGCTATAGTAAAATTATTTAATAAGCCAATTCAATTTTAATAATTATAATAACTAAAAAAAAAAAAAATCATTCCAAATAATAAATAAAAGAGGGCAATTACCAAACATAGCATACATTTGTAATATGCACATTTAAAAAAAGATCACTGAGAGCGGTCGATGAATTACATTCCTTTTTTTCAATACTACATAAAGTAAATTAAAAATATATTACAATAACGGACTAAAAAAGAAAGCTTATATCATTAGTAAACAAATCCTAAAATGGAAAATATAATTTTTTTTTTATATCAATGAGCCATAATAGACTGCTATCTATATATATATTTATATTTTAATAATGCAGAATAAGTTACTGGTTTTCTACAGGAGCCTGCAGGTTATCTGACCTTTACACCTTGATTTTCTCTGCGTTAAGTGTATTTTACTCAAGTTTTATGTCAGGTATAGAGGGCAAAGTATAAGGTGAAGCAGTCTCTAATCTAAGACAGTCACCAAAGTAGAATCTATCTCAATAATATTATATATAATTATATTATATAATATTTAACCTAAATGCCTCCTTTTGTCCCAACCAGCTGTGGACTGCATTGCATGCTGAAATTTAAAATCTAAACTTAACTTTTGTATATAAGGTATATACAGATATATTGAATATTTTTTCATTACTACGTGGTTTTCATACCTGAGTGTAGTTAATTTGTATAACAAGTCCTTTATTTTACATGAGAAATGCATAAAAAAATAAAGTAATGATTCCCTATGACTGAAAGTAATAAAAAATATAGTTCCTTAAACAAAAGAATAATATGGAGTAGGTAAGAGTAAATTTAATAGTGACTTTTAAAGGTTGACCACAAAATTTTATATGAAAAATTTGAACCACATTATTATTACAAAAAGAGGCAAAAATTAAAATAAATAAATGAAACGACAATCATAGGAAAAAATTAATAAGTAACAAAAATTATATTTTCATTCTTCTTTTTCAACATTGCAAGAATTCTTTGTTGACAGGGAGAGAAAATCTCAAACAAATTTGCAACAATTATAACAAGATTTCCCAAAAATTTTAAAATATTTTTTATAATAACTATATTATAAAATGAATAGAATATGGTCCGGGTGCGGTAAAAAAAATACTCAAATAGTAGAATTATACTATTTTATTGAGCCAACGTTTCGCCCCATGTTGCAGGGCTTCGTCAGGGCTAAAAAAGATACAAACACTATAGTTGCAAAAAGGAAAAAAAAGAAAAAACATAAGTGTAAAATAACAGGGGTATAAAAGGGTATTTTTAGGGGTATTTTATACCCCTGTTATTTTACACTTATGTTTTTTTCCTTTTTGTAACTATAGTGTTTGTATCTTTTTTAGCCCTGACGAAGCCCTGCAACGTGGGGCGAAACGTTGGCTCAATAAAATAGTATAATTCTACTATTTGAGTTTTTTTTTTACCGCACCCGGACCATATTCCATTCATCTATACACACGGTCAATCAATAATCTTCCAGTATATTATAAAATATTTTAATTTTTCCAGCTATATTATGAAGTATTACAATTTTTCTAACTTTTTAGAAAATTGAACATAGTGGAGAGGGGTAATTCTTAGTAATGAAACCGGGTGCACAATTCCACTTTGTGGGGCAAATTTTGAACATGAAAATTTACAGCTGTATCATTAGCACATTACAGATGTTTGATCCATTCACATTTACCAAATGATGTTTATTTGACAGGGAATAGTGCATGCTCAGTATGAATATATTGAACAGAGATTACCTAAACACACAGGGCGCATACCTTCCATTTATTTCCATGGAATCTAAAGAAAACCAAATTTCCTGCACATATTATACAGGAGTGTACCACTGTGATAAGCTAGATATTGAAGAAATAATAGCAAAACTGTTTTGAATTTATTACGATCTCTGTTACCAGATCTATATTAATAATTTACAGCAAACAAATAAACAGATAAAATATCTTTTTAAAAAGAAAGATAAAATCTATTAATGGAGAGGAGTACTAAAAAATGGATAGCCAATTTTATAACTTTTATCAGTATTTATTAGCAATATTAATTTCATCCAAAAACATAAAACGATGTACTTGTTGATAATATGCACATGAACTTGAAATTGAAATCCACCCAAAATCATGTAATATAAAAATTAATTCACTAATTTTTTTTTTTTCAATTTTTATTTCATTATTACTATTATTTGTGAATCTCAATGTTGCTTCTTTACACTCCTTTTACCAAATATAGATTAAGACAGTTTAAGGAGAGGCTCTAATAAAAAAAAATTTAAATATAGTCATGATGGTCAAATAATTTTAGTAACTGATAAAAGTTAGTTATATAAATGTTAAAAGTTTATAGGCTTCATTAATGCTAGATGCCCACTTGACAGCCTCAATATGGTCCTTTTTAAAATGTGAAAATTCATGTAATAGATAGAGAAAGTCTGGTGTGGAGGGCAGTATAGTTGGCCGGCTCTCTATTACAGACTATTTAGCTATTTCTTAAGTGGAATGCAGCAGTCTTAGCGGTTGTTTTGTTTAATGTTATCAACAATGAATTTCTTAAATTAACTTGACAATTAAATAAACTCTGAAAGTGGTATAAGACAACTATAGGGGATGTGAAAATAGAAGAGTAAAGATGAAGGTGGGATCAAGAAGACCTTAATGAGTAATGTTATAAGCTAATGATGTAGTTCTCAGTGGAGTTAACAAATGAATAGCTACTGAATGGCTGAAACCCATAGTGCCGACAGAAAAAAAGTGAAAAAATAAATAAAATAATTAAATACCTACATATAAAAATTAGAGGAGCCCAACTTTTTTTTTCAAGCAGGAACAACATAAAAAAAATTAAGAAAATAGAGAATTGGGAAGAATGAAAATGAACACATCTATTGCTGAGCAAATTTACAGTGGAGCTAATAAATGATTTATTAAATTCTATATGAAATAACTTTAATTTAATGATTTAAGAATTTAGTCAACAGAAGTTTTGTAGCATTAATTGATGTTTAAACCTATTACCTAATAAATAGTGATAATATAATTCTTTACTAAAGATGTGATTCCTATTTAGTTGAAAAAAATCTTTATACTATTAAAAATGATTTAACTTATCATTCTAAATCAACTCCGAAAAAATGACATTAAAATAATCATAGAAATTTAAACTTCTATTTTCTTCAAAGTACCTATCATGATTGATTTGATTAATTTTACGTAATTTATTTAGTACTTTTAGTAATTTATTTACTGATTGAAAGTAATAGACAAATTAATTTTTAATCAAGATTGTTAATCAATTGACAGTAATCTATTTATTTGATCAGTTACGCATTTTTTTTTTTTTTTTTTATAGGAGGTGGGATAAAAATGATTATTATAAATAAAATTTTCAATCATTATAAAGCCGAAAATTTAGTTGATTATGCCCATTTTTGTTGATAAGCTAATTTTCATTCTTCATTTTCATTAATAAATACAAAGCGTGCAAACTGACCAGTAGTGACTACATGAAGTGTTGGTGCTCTGGGCTCACTGCTTCATCCTGTGTGGCGGAAGCATGCGCAAGACAATAAAAAGATACTTAATACAACTGAAACACCATCACCAATACTCTTAATAAAATATTTATTAATTTTGATACTTTTTTAAATACAAAAATACAGTAAAATATCAATGAACAATGAACAAAGAAGAGGAATGTTAAGACATTACTTTGAAAAATGGTCAACAAAATGTATATTTTATTAATAAAGGAGAAATATTTGTAAATTGAGAAATAAAAATTAAGGTAATCTATCAAGTTTCAATTAAAATATGATATGTTTTGATAGTTAATTATCAAAAAATTTTGGTGTTTACTCTTTTTCTATCCTATTGTCTGGTTGTAGCACCAAGGAATTCAGTTTAAAAAAGATATTAATAAAATAAGAGTGGGTATTATAACAAATTATTTATTATAAATTAAAAACCTTTAATGTTTATAAATTTTGAGATTGATCATGTAAAACTTCAAACGATGAGAGAGTTCTTTAGGCAATGATTAAATAATATCTGTTCATACTTTATTAATATAATCCTCAAAAGTGATATTTTATTTTAATTATATTATTTCAATTTCTTGAGACAAGGTAATTATTTATTAAATAAATCAAAACTTGTATCCTTTTTTGTCTCAACACTTTTTATTTTTCACTTCATAAAAAGTGTTGAGACAAAAAAGGATACAAGTTTTGATTTATTTAATAAGTGATATTTTATGTGATACAACCAGAGAGAATATCCTATTTTCCATTTATTTCATAAGTTTACCCAAGCGAGCCATTAACAACTTTTTAAAGAATGAGTGCCATTTGACAAGCTAAGCATATATGTATAATTTGATGCATGGGATGTATAAGCTTAATAATATAGTGTAATGATATTTCAAGACAAATGCAATTTATGAGTGTAGTATTTTGTATACAGCAGCGCATTAATCAATAGGACTATTGTTGATTAATAAGAGGAGAATGTGATCAGGGCTTATAAAGAGATACTTTTTTATTGTGCCAAAATTTTGGCCACAATATCAGGCCTCCTTGGGGAAAAGGTTGAAGTGCGGGTTACTTATTAATCATTACTACTTATTTTCATTATTTATTACTATTTTATTCACTTTTTACAAAATTGGAATTGGTCACTGGAGTTGAATAATTAAATCAGAATTTGAAAAATTCATATGTTTATTTCACGTATAATTTTTACAGAATGAAAATATTGCTGTTTCTCAACTATTCAATGCTAATTTTAATTGTTCACTAGTTTACTGAATTTGTAGATTGTGAGAAAACTATTTGAATACCAAAAATATATTGAAAATGCAGCAAATAGGCTTTTCTTGCATCTGAATGATTGAGGGTTTTCAAATTTCAAGTGAAGACGAAATATTATTGATTTTAACCAATAAAAAAAAAAGAACCAGAAGAAAACCAAGAAATTACATGTAACTTCACAGAGTGATGCTGTTTTAACTCTTGAAACATCAGTCAGAAACATGAAGGTTTGAGAGAAGGACAACTCAAAAATGACAGAGAAAGTTAAACAACTGTAAGTTAAACAGATTTTCATTTTAAATAAAACACTATTGGTTTACAATATTCATTAATGAATTAACATAATTGTAATAAGAAACTTATGGTTAGGAACGTATATTATGTCAATGTTACTGTAGCAACCTGTTAAATATAATGTTGCCAAACTAACAACAAATATAAATAAAGAAAAAAGAACATGACGGTAAAAATAAAAATCAGATACCTCCCTGAGGGTTGACTTTGGAGGATAAATAGAAATTCTACAGACCCTCAACCACCATAATACAAAGATCTAATTCTAATTCGATACATCATCAAGAGCAAGTAGTCTGAAAGTGCATTAATGAAAAGGCTGGCAAAAAGAAGGACTGATTATTGAGCTCCAGGTGGTTTGGTTTGCTTCTACACTTGAAATTAAAAATTAAATAATAATACAGTATAAAATAATATATAATATATACATTTTTTTTCAACAGATGTTTGTATTACAGATTGGTGAAAAATAATTAAAAAAAAAATAACAGGGTTCAATAATTTTTCAAATAGTATTCAACCTAAATTACTCACAATTGTTTAATTAGTATGGTTTGTTTGTTTACATTGGATCTTAGGAAAACGAAATCCAAAACTTTACTTTTTGTACACTGTTAAGGGGTGCAGTATTAGGACCAGCTTTGTGACTATTAACTTTAATTCAATGAATAAGCCACGGACAATAACAGATACTGAAACCGAACAGGCCTTTAAGAACGAGGATGAGAAGGATAACTATTTTTTCATTTTAGTTGAGATATTAATGAGTATTGGTATAAAATAAAAGTATACATCCTCAGTGGTTTCACCTATTTATCATTTAGACTAATAATAAATAAAATTGTTCAGTATATGCTCATTAAAGAGCAATACAGATAATTTCCTGCAGATCGCTATGCTATTTCAAAGCTAATTAAAATTAATGCTTATTTTTTTTTTAACTTCAGATTTTGAAAAAAGTACCTCATTTCATCACATAGTAATTCCAAAGGCAGTCAGCCAAATGTCTTTTATGCTTGACAAGTTACATTAAAAATTCTAACTGAAACAACAAAATAATTAATTTAGAGAAGCTGTACAAATAAATGCCTCATTTAGTAAACTCTAAATTTAATAGAATCAAAGCTAGATGTTTATTTCTATAAATACGAATTGAATTTTTTTTTTAATAGGTCAAAACATCTTTGAAAACCGTAATATAGCTTGTTAGGTATTATTAGCTAGCAAATCAGAACATGAAACTAACAAGCAAAAATTAGCTCTACTCTGGCAAAAAAATTATTCAAATATACAATTTAAAGATTTAATAAATAATTAACTACAGTTTTAGTGACAGACAACTCCCAATTTTAGTTCTAAAAAGTTTGAGTAGCTCACTAGATCACTGAATATTAAAAAAAAATAAAGAAAAATGAAGTTGATAAAAGTCAAAACAAATAGCAAAAATAATTTTTAAAACAATTAGCAAATGAAAAGGTTTGTTTTAAGTTAGGCATCCATCTAGATTTAGAAGCACATCAACTCACCCGATAGACTGCAGAGTCCCTTCTAGGCTGCGCATTCTGTGAATCTTCTGGGCCTACATCAGAATCAGAATCAGTTCTGCAGGTTTCCTAAAACAAGTAACCAATTATTTATGCAAGTAGCCAAATATTAAGCCGGGTTCAAATGATTTCAACAGAGTGAACTAGCGAGAACATTATCCAATGAACATTGACCAGCCAATTGTTTTTACACAAATTTCTAGTACAAGAGACATGCATTGAAAAGTCAGATTTTATCTTGCGGCAGCTCCGAGAAATGAATCCTGATATTTGAACCAATTAAATAAATTGTTGTATAGTTTTATCTATTTTATTTTTATTTATATAATTTTTTTTTCTCTCTAAATGATAGTTGTTGTCTTTTTGTTTTTATAACTCTGATGAAGATCTGAAAATCAGGTCAAAACGTCGGCATAAATAAATATTTTTTTGTTTACTTATGTTGTTTCTTTGCTGACCGGACCCCCCGAACATCTTCTCTAATCAATTTGGATTCACCTTCTGACTATAGGTGGTGCCTAGTATATTACGCTTTTTTACCTGGTCTCAAAAGTACACATGTTTTTGTTTTCATTTTTTTCCATTTTTTATTGTTTTCATAATTTATTAATTTGTGCATTAATAATTCACAAAAAAGGTACACAGCTTAATGTTCTGCCACTAACTTACAGGTGAATAACTGTCAAGACATAGCGCATGTCTTGCTCAGTTCACTACATGTGATCCCAGATAAAAGGCTACTAAATATAAATCGCATCCCCAAATGATATGGATTAAAAATAACAATATTGAAAAAGTTTTTAATTTTCTGCTTTAATATAAAAAAGATAAGTTTAAATTAGTTCAATTATACTACTTACCTGGGTTAATTGTTGTGTAGTAGTAAGAATTCTAGCAACCGGATTGCAAAATACTGGTAATGTCTCGAGCAATGTTGGACGTGAATGAGTTAGTAATGGCTTCATGTAGTTTGAATCAAAGTTTCCCCACAATTTGGCAAGCCAGGCCTTTTCACCTACGTTAGGGCTACTAGGGGTATCTCCTCCTCCATCCTAATGCAATTAACAAATCATATAACTAAATCTTATAAATTAATTTTATAATATATAACTGTATTCAATATGTTTCATTAATACTGATATAGATTATTAATATACGAAATGTTGATTAAAAAGTTGTATAAAACATCTTTTTTCATAGAACAAGAACATGTGTGAAATAGCATTCTGGCGCACACAGAAGATGTAAGAGGAAATAAATAAAAGTAATTTCCAACATTATTAACAACTATGATTAGAAAACGATTGTCCTGCCTTATTATCTATTTGGAGCACAAAAGGCGTTCAATAAAAAACTAAGTAAATTTAACACCAAACCAGTAAATAAAATACTGATTGAACATTTAGAGGTTCAAGAATAGATATAAATTCAATTCGAGAAGAAAATTTCCCAATTAAGATAATCCACTATCAATTAGAAGCAAACATCAAAGAGGAAGACAAATAAAGGATCTTTTCAAAGTATAAGGGGCAAAAAAAAATTTATATTTTTATTTAAAAAAAAATACTATTATTTATAAAACAAAATTAATATGATTATTAATCTCTCTATTATATAAAACAGTGTGAGAACATATATTGTTAAAAAAAGAAAAAATTGAATCTTTTTTTCTGCTTACACTATATTGAAAAACATAATACGATCTGAACTACAGAATAAATGTACATTACAGTTATATAATTTGAGCTACAAGTAGTACCATTAAATTAACAGTTGTATAATGGAGGTTGGTCCGCCGTTAAGTGGGGAGGGAGTACCCATCCTCTACCAAATAATTTATAGTTAATACAAAATTTAAATGAAGTTATGATCTATTCCTATCTCTATAATTTAATAGCAAAGACATATAAACCTGAATTTATAATGGAATTTAAAATTATAAATCACCATTTTTAATAAGGAAATATATTCTTACAAGAAATTAACACAAAAAACAAAATAATGCCCCATATAACTTTCGTAGTATCAATTCTAAAGGTTATGCTAACTATAATTTATATGTTTAGTTGATAATCTTCATAATAATTGATAAACTTGACATATAGTTTCTTTGAATGGTTAATTGAATAAAACTAACTTTTTTTAACTATCTGAATTTTATTAATTACTAAATGCAAATACAGTGAAACCTCAAATAACAGACACTGACAGGAAGATAATGGTTTCCGTTATGTAAAGGTGTCTCTTCAGAAGGGGTAAATATATAAATAAATAATAGATAGATGAATATATAGAAATAAAAACCAAAATGCAAAAATAGAATTGTACATATCATGCAATGCAAGCTGTGATACCTCAGAAGTTCGGAAAATCAATAACATAATATTTATGTAATCTATTCTTTTTAATTAAAAAAGAAAAAAATTAACATATCATTCTAGTAACATCTCATCTCAACAATGTTATTGTAGGATACGTATAAAATTCTTTTTTACATCAAGATTTATTTTGAAATGTCTCTAGAATGATACCTTGATTGTAATTTTTTTAAAGTGGTATAGAGATTTTTTCTGAAACATAAGGGTTCACAGCCTAAGCAATGATATGTATTTTATTTTCAATACAAAATTTCCATGATAGAAATGACAATTCAAATCAAATTAATTAAGATCAAATGTTTGTAATTTTTACTTCCAAATGATATAAATTTTATAAAGAGAATGTAATGTTTTTAATATAACTTATTAAAAATCTTAAATTGTTGCCTATAACAGGGAAAATATGCAATTTATGCTTAAAAAAGGATGCATATTATTATATAATGGTTTATTATTAAACTAATTATTAATTATGTAGGTAAATAAAAAGGCATCTGGGAATCACTGTATAAGCCTCCTCAAAAAACTGGAAAATGGTGGATGGTAATGCCAAATATAAAGGATCATTGAGGGGATCACTTGCGACTATACTATAGAGCAGGTTCCACAGTGACAAAGATGGTGACAGCTGTTCCAGCCCCTAACATTGTGTAAACTGAAATTTACTGATATACTATTAGTATTTACTCAATAGTTGGTAATACTATCAACAGCATGAACCACAGATATCTGTCATATAGAACCTCCTTACTTTTCTGCGTGTCGTGGAAAACGTAAAACCTCAAATTTTGAGGGAGGAAGTTAGGTTAAATATTTTTATATACACTGAATGTCTATGTAAAATATTCAGTTATGGCTATGCATTGATTGAATGTCTTTTAATGTTGTAAATTTTTAGTTATTTTAATAAGAAATATAATTTCTAAACAAAGTGAAGTTTCTCAGTAATTGGACATAAGAATTAATTTGCAATCAATTAACTAGATTCATACGTACGTAAAGTATATAGTACATTTTCATTAATGATCCTAAAATATTTTGCAAAATACAGTATTGGGTATGTCATTTTTCCCAAAATAAATGACTCACAACTTGAGACCTATCTAATAGATATGGAGGAGTGAAAAATGCTGATAGGGAATAAAATTGGTGTTCGTGTCCAGAGTGCAGGGATTCAAATATATGAAATATGTTAGTCGGCCAGAACTTTAGTAAAATTGTCTGTTAAGAGGGGTATCATCTATGGAGAGGTATTCCTTAAGAGAGGTTGGATGGTAAAATGATTTTTTATTTGTACTTTACAGTCTTCCTAATAAATATTTAAAAATTAAATTAAAAGAAAAATAGAATGTGCAAACTTATCTCATGCTGTTAATTGCAAGTTTCTAAACTAATAAATCACCACAAAGCTAATTTATAAAGCAATTATTAATTTTAAAAATATACATTTTTTGCAGTTGATACCGAGACCAGTGTAGAGAAGTAATTGAAAAAGGTAGAAATGCAATACACATAAACCTGATATTGCTGATCCAGTCTCAAAAAACCAAAATCAATGCTAAGACAAGTTTAGGATTGGCCAAATCACACTATAATATACCAACACCAGCATAAATATGATTCCATATAAATCTATAATATGTATGTCAGTGCATGATCATAGTGATTAAAACATACATTACATTGTATAATA
>NW_027109491.1:341930-394911 GCF_000696795.3 Halyomorpha halys
TCCATATCTGAATTTTTGTTGTCCTCGTTACCTCTTACTATTTATATTTAAAATTGATACTTCATATTACTTTTTTGTATCATATCACATACCGCCTAATATATTATCCATTTCCACTTTATGAATTATTTTTATTTTTTTTTTTCTTAGTTTATTGTATTATTTATTAATATGTTTCATATTCATATTCTTATTTAATTATTTTACTCCCCATATCAGATATTTATATATATTTTTTAATTTTTCTTTTACAGTTCACATAATCTGTTATGTTTATACTTTGTTATTATCTTATATGTTTATTATTCATGCTACACACAGATTTCTTTTGAGCTTTTATTTTCTGTTCAGCTCCCCACTCTGCTTGCCTACCAACTTTTCTGCCTAAATCCTCACTTTATACCTGCCAGGATATTATCATCCAATATTATTCCCTAATTTATTTATTACTTATATTTATCTACCAGCTTGATTTTTTTATTGTTTTTCTTTACTTGTTATAAGTTAGTATTCTATCTATTAATATTTAAATCGTTTTAGTTTACCATGTTCCCTTTTTATGCCAATTTTTTTATGTATATCATCCTTTTTACAACCTGATATAATAGTCATCATATTTTAAAATTTCTGCATCTTGTTTTTACAAAGCCTAGCCAATTAGGGTGAACTATTTGTTACTAATAAATAGTTTTTCGACAATTTCTGTACCTTCCTTGACCTGGACCATCTTCATACAATCAATTACATTGTGTTGTTTGTTTATTAATGTTTCAAATCACAATATACGGCAGAGTAGATATAGGTTTCTAACTGCATAAAGAATCCAGCCTCAGATGATGAGGAATGGTCAAAATGTGGCAAATAAAAATAAAATTTATATTGTAATCGTATTGATTAAATTGAACTAAAATCATTTACTTGATTTATAATACAAGGTAAACCATCATAATAATGTAATTTAATAATAAAAAAAAAAGAATAAAACTGAATGTATTGTAGTAAACTTTGAATAAAAATTTAAATGTATTAATTAAAATATAGTCATAATGATCATAATAATTAGGAACTGCACTAAATAAATCTATATTTTTAAAACAAAAAAAATGCGAGAGCAATAATTATTGTGTTAATAAACATACAACATAAAGTGCAAAGATTAAAATGGTTCTCTCAAAACAGGGGTTAGTTATTAATCATAGGAACTACTTACCCGATGAGTATCCCTTGTAGAATCGTATGTAGTCTGCAATTCAATGCAGGAAAGGCGTAGTAGATTTTTGGATAAACAATAAAAAAACACATGCATCAGACCACAGGAATAGCAATAGCAAATAAATATATACCTATATTTATCTTTTGCTACCTATTTATACCTAAAATCTAAACTTACACAATTTGTTACAAACTAATTTCCATTACATATGGAGCCTAATAAATTAAAAAAAAAGGAAAATTCCCATGCTGTTAACCTATGATATAATCTCTGTACCATTGAATGGTATATTATTGAACCAATATCAAACCTATTTTAATTACTAAAAAGTGAAAACATTTAAATATGAACAATATCATCCTAAATAGAAAAACAAATAAAATAAGCAAGATTCGTAATCTTCACATACATAGAGATAATGGCAGATTATTGAATGAAATTAGTGATATTAAATTTTTATTTTTAATAAATTCATGATATTGCTGGATGTGCAGTGCTGCTGGGATCTCTTGGAACTTTGCTTTGACACTAATACTTGAGAGAAAGAGCTAAGTTCAAGGGCTTATAGGCTGAGTAAAATTGTGTATGAATGTACTTATTCATTGTAAATATGTTTAGTTAGTTCTAAATTCAAATTAGGCGAAAAAGCAGTTTGGATATTTGTCTGTCATTGTCCCAACTGCTGCAGTGGTGAGTATGCCATTATTCCAAATAATCCCCTCAGTTTTTTAAAGTGCTAATCTAAATATAGAAAGTAGACCATTATCAAACTGCTACAACCATTAAATAAATTTTCAGTTTTAAATAATAATAAAAAATTTGATTGGTAGTAGTACGATTTTATAATTTTCTGGTTTAACCAACTTATTGTTAATGATTTAAAATTAATTTCTAGAAAAATATAGAATCGTTAAATTAATGGGAAAATAAAAACTTTGCACTTAACTGCTGATTATATTTCTAAATATTTAATAGGCTAAAAGTATATGTATTAAATAAGTGAAACATGTATTATTTTTTCCACATTATTTAAAGCATTCAAATCCCACAATACTAATGTAAAATAAATTTATAGCAAAAAAGTAACTAGTAATACTATAATAACAGTATTTAATCTATTAATAGTGGTACAGATAGGAGTTGAAACTTCTGTCAAATTGATAGCGACAAGTAGATGAAAATTAGTGCAATGGGGTCTGTGGGGTAGAAACATCCCAATTCCCAACAACGGGTAGAGCTGTATTGGGCATTTACAACATAACTCTTAGGTTATTTATACAGGTCCATTCTTGTAAGTCCAGTATCATTATTTTATCAAATTCTGTGAGCTCTGTGGAACTATTTTAGACGTACAAGAACAAGCTTCTGCATCACAAATGACTCATCCCTAATTTGCATTAAAAAATAATGTAGCTTAAACAAAGCAATATTAATTAACATGATTCACAAAGATATCTCTTTCCTTCATGTCTCATTCTTTGAGACATGGAGGAATGAGAGATTTAGTCTAGAGGAGTGCTAAGCATTAATTTTATTTTGAATCAATGAAATAATAATCTAAACTTATCTATAGTTATAAAAAATAATATAACTTGTATACCTATTCACCACCTATAATGACTGCAAATTTTTCCATTTTAGTTTTTCCATCAATGTCCTATTTCAGTTAGTATATTAGTTACAAAACAAATATTACGCTACTTGATTACACAAAATACTAAAAAATAAGTAGTAATAAACTGATTCTAGCAATGCATAAAATTCTAGTATTAATCTTTGAAGCTCAACACTAAAGTGCTTATAGTGCTCAGTAGAATTAATTGAATTTCTCGAATTGTGCAAAAAATTGAAATTCAGCTGGTGCAAACTGTAGACATCAACGAAGCCCTTACAGGAGAAAATAAAAATATAAAATACTACTGGCCCAGAACCCTCATCACTAATATATTTTGAATACACCAAAATAATATTCTATTTTAAAATTGATCTTCATGCAAATATCACAGCATTCCCGAATGTGAGAATATATACTTACTCCTCGGCCACCTCCAGGTCCTGAGTAAGGTAACATCTCGACTTCATCGTCAACACCAACACTGAAAATAGTAAATAATTTTATAAATTTACTTTTAGACAAAATTATCATAATTTTATTTCAAAATGACTAGTAAAGGGTTTTTAAAACTTGATTGACACTATTTTTTTGAGAGAGAGAGAGTTTTGAGTTTTAGTTAAGGTGGATAAAGTTTCTTTTAGTAGTGAAGTTGACTCTGTAACTCTGTAAAGAGATAACTGAATTAAAAAAAATAATATATCAGTGATTTTTCAAATTCAATGGGTAATAAAGAAGTAAATCACCCAAGACTACAAACAATTTTTGACAATCAGAATGTAAACCAGAGAAGAAAAGTTAACATAAAAAACAAAATCCTTTAAAAATTCAATTTATTTTAAGATCATAATTTGAGTATGCTTGGTAAAGGATACTCAAAGGACTCTATTATGATGAAGGAATCTTATCAGAAATTGTACTCTCAAACAATTTTATTCCTTCTCTTTGTTCAACTTTTCATAGCATTATTGCAAAAGCTTTCTAAAACAGTAAAAAAAAAAAATTGAACACAGTTCTTGGCAATTTACACCTTTAGGATGCATTGGAACAGAAATACAACCAGTATTAATTCTTTTAAAATTTAATATTCAGTGAGAACACTTCATTGAAAATGTCACTTCAAATAATAGGAAAAACCAGCCTAGAGTGAGCTGGAGAAGAACTGGAAAATGGTACAAAGTCGACTTTATAACAATAAACGTAATCACTATAAGTAAAACCTATTAAGTTTTATTTCCAAATTTTCAAAATTCATAAAAAAAATTTTGAAAAATTTAGTAAGACTAATTCAATATGTCAAGGGAAATTTTGAAAAATTTAGTAAGATTAA
The DNA here is from genome assembly GCF_000696795.3 of Halyomorpha halys. Taxonomy (NCBI): domain Eukaryota; kingdom Metazoa; phylum Arthropoda; class Insecta; order Hemiptera; family Pentatomidae; genus Halyomorpha; species Halyomorpha halys. The sequence continues at coordinate 346,086 of NW_027109491.1, forward strand.
TTCAATATGTCAAGGGAAATTTTGAAAAATTTAGTAAGATTAATTCAATATGTCAAGGGAAATTTTGAAAAAGCTAAGCCCATTTAAATGGATGAAGATTGAAATATTTTAGGAGTCCCACAGAAAAAGTTTTATGACAAAATAGATTATAGATAAATATCTTACGGAATCTTAAAGATAGACAAAAGTTGCATTGTCGCTCCACCTTGAATGATGACAGTGAAAATAACGATCAATGATGTTGTTGTCAGCATGGCTTGACGTGCTTCAGACACTGTATTTCTTATGGCAAGAGCAAATGACATTGCACCACGTAACCCTAAACATATAATTAATCAAGAAGCAAATAAAAGAAAAATTATAAAATAATATAACTATAATAGATAAGTAGATTCTAGATAGTATAAACTTATTAATACTAGGGGGTTCTGATTAGTGAAAAATGATCTGACTGATCTTATCTACATATTCTAAACCAAAACGGCATCACCAAAAACTACAGAGGTGAAACTGGGGTGCAATGGTTTCACCATGAAATTGAAACTAATAATAGTAGAAACTAGTAAAATGTAGTATAAGAAGGAAAATTTGATTTAGTAATTTTTAATGATTAATTAAAATAAAACAGTTAATTTCCAAAAAGCTATATAAACTAAATTTTATTGTATAACTTTATATTTTACCAGCGAAAAACAGCATATGTTGAAAGTTCATTGCAATTGTTGGATCTCTTCCAAGATTAAGAAGGAAAGTCAAGGGGTATATATTAGCAGCCCTACTAATAGCTGTACAGATCTATTATATTTTAAGGAAAATACTTTTTTCATAGATTAAAACATTTTAAGAGGAAAATTTCAGACAGGAAGATAAAGAGGGTATTTGAAGAACTTTAATATAATCCAGAAACTATTCAAGAACTTGCAGAAAAACACTCGATGGAAACAATGATTGGTGAAGTAAATTCCTTATGAGTTGAGCTAATGAGTAAAATTATATCATTAAATCTGCTATGCTCTTCATTAGCAGAAAAAAAACAACTTTTTAATGAAAATTGGTGGTCCTGGAATAGAATAGTCAACTTAACATTGTGACCATAATAGTAAGTAATTAATAAGTTGTAGTTTTGTTAGTGAATAACATTACAGCATACACCTTAATAAATATTATCCACAAAAAAATTTGTTTTTGTCAAGTCTTTTTATCAACAGTAATTAACATTTTTTTGGAATAAATTTTTAATAACCATCATATGTTCCTTTATTTTTTGTTATAATGAAAATATTAAAAAGTAGAAAAACTTGAGATTGTCAGTGATGACTAATAAAAACTAAGAGGCTTATCACGACCAAACATGAACACATATTTCTTGAAAATTAAGAGCTGTACTATTTGTAGGGGGTGACAGCTTTTCAGAGCAACTTTCAAACTCATTTAATGTATAATGAATAGAAAAGATTTAAGTGGAAAATTGATCCAAAACAACCTTCAAAATCAGCAGTTTCTAAACTTTTTTTGCTGCAGCACCCTTCTGTGGTATTAAAATATTGTGGAACCCTTATTGGGCTAAAAAAAAATTGTAGCACCCCTGTTGAGCTAAAAAAAATGTTGGCACCATTATCCTTAGTGCGGTTGAATATATAGAAAAAGAAGTGCTGGAATAAACTGTATATTAGCTATTTTAATTTTTTTCTCTCTTTCACTGTAATATTTTGAGAAAGTGAAATCTTGCAGCACCACTGGCATACAATTAGGGCACCTACTTTAGGAATTACTGTTCTAAATATTGAAATGCATACTCTATGCCTGCTTTAGTGTCAATAAATTAACATTTTAGTAGGTATAAGTCAACCACAATCCACTCATCTCACAAGCGAAGAGGTGGTTCTGATTTTGATCTAACTTGCTACATACGTTTTTCATTAGCTGACTGAAATACTGAAGTAAAAATCACCCCATCTTAAAAAGGCAGGAGGTTCCCGCATCACAATAAATAACAATACATTTTGACATTAAAATCATATTAAATAATCATAATAACAAAAATATAGTACATAAGATATGATACAAAAAATAAAGGATACAAATCCAGCAAGGATGAATCCAACATTGAATTTGTGATTCGGAAAGGTGAACATAGACACACCAATATATGAAAAAATAAAATTTTCAGTAAGAAAATTAAGAAGTTCAAACAATTGCTTGGTTCTCTTTCTGGAACCTCTTGATAGGTTATTGTAAGTATAATGGGCTTGAAATATTCCACAGAACAGTACAGACACAACACCTGAAAAAAAAAAATCATAAAATAGCTAAAGACATAAAAAAACAAAACAAGGTTCTTTCTTTTTTTTAATATACTTCAAAGTATTGTGGTTTTAATATTTTACCAGTGAGGTCAGCAGCTTCAGCAATCAAGAATGTGGAATAAGACATCAATACAAACAGCGCAGATTCAAATAATGGAAAGTCTCTGATCCTAGTAAACTTAGTCAAGTATAGAAGAGTAAAGGATCATATACAATGTGATTAATAAATACATAGTGTTATGTTAAAATAGAAATATGAATACATTTTACTTAGTAGGATTTTTAGCAAATTCATTATTCAATAATTTACTTCTTCAAAATATAACATATTGTAATATAATGTTACGCACTAATCTTTCCACTTAGAAAGGAAAACATACCAAGTGGTTTGAAGAGCTATATCTCCATAAACAATATTGTTTTTGTTTTTTTAAATTTACAGTCCTTTTGTATGATCTTTTTTATTATGAGTCGTTACATTTTTAGATTTGCTCCTTTGATTTATTAGCCATAGAGTAAATATGTAAAATTTTTATATCTAAATCACAGTCCTCAGTAAATATTGATTTTTTAAATGCCAAGAGGCTGTGTTAATAGCAGGGCACTCCAATATGCATTAGAGAAATATTGAATGAAGCAAAATTCAGATATAAAGCGATATAATAGATTTTTTTTCTACAATACTTTACTTTGAGGGGGAGGAAGAAGGGACACTCATGATGTAATGGTGCGGCCAAATATCCAAGACTTGTGTTTACTCAAAACCCAAAAATTATCAACAAAAAATTGTATTAATGCTGACTACTTGATTTGACTTTTTTTTTTATCAACAGAATCAGGGTAATATCTTTTTCAAACTTAAAAAAAAAAAAAAAAAAAAAAAAAAAAAAAAAAATTAAATATCAAATTGTATGTGTTGTAAATTCAGAAATGTTCTATTTCTATTTCTAGACGTATCTAATGTTCACATATTAAAAAGATAAATACAAGAGTTGTAATGAAATGTATAAAATATAAACTTTTAATTAAAATAAATTCACAAAAATAACTAATAGACATATAAAAAGGATATCAGTGCAGTGCTACATCCCATTGATGCACCAATGAGCAGTGAAAGAGAAAATATACCAACAAAGTCACCAACTGCTTTAAGAAATGCTTCAAGTTCAAACTTGCCAGAACCACTTTGATACTGCTCACCGTAGTTTTGTATGGAACTAAAATAATCATTTGAAATGTAATAAATAATAGATATTTACAAATAAAAAAAATGTATAAAGATACAGAAACACTAATTAAGAAACAAGTTAAATGGGAAACTGGAAAAAAAGATTGTGGGAAGATACAATAAGAATCATGGAAATGACAAGAAGGGAGAAGAAGGGGAAGTTTAAATTTATAAGGAATCTAAACTTGCTATACAGAAGACCTTCCAACATAAAACATTAATTAATTAGTACAAATCGCACGAAACCTCGAAAATTATGCCTGGGAGTAACTAATGAATATTATATTAACATTTTCAATCCTAGTTCTAATATTTTTTTCTTGTGAATGTTCAACATATCTTGAACGATAAAACTATTGATCTGTTTTTTTTTTCAATAAATCTATTTCCTTTAAATAAAATAACATGTTATCATTTAAGCTATGATACCTCTTAAATCAAAAAAAGTCTTAAAACTATTTAAAAAGATATATCAAAGCATCTTTCTAGAGCTTCATACATTCACACCAATGAGTCTAAGGGCAATAGATAAGAGGTCCATGAGATGCCATTAGAAAATTATTATTGCAAGGATCATGGTAAATTAAATAAAATATATTCGTCAAGGCCTAGTTTGATATGAAAATTGCTTTTTACAGATACAAGTCAACATAGACAGGTAAGCTAATACCAGTAACAATAAAGAACATGTCTGAATTGGGGTATTTTGTTGAAAAGACTAAAAGGCCATGTTTTTGCAACTTTCAAGCCCCAACTGTTTCTTGAATAAAATCTGTCAAGAAATAGCAAATTAAATTTTAAAACTTTTGTTAATTCTTTAAGTTTTGTAAGCTCAGCCATTTCCAGATGATTGTTCAAGAGATATCTTGAGAGAATGTTTGAAGTCAGAAAAAAGTATGTGTCCTACCTACAAAATGATGATCAATACAAGATGTCTCTAGAGTAACGAATTTGTTTTTCTTTTTCTTTAATATAATAGAGCGTTGATTATTCAAACTAATTTATCCAAATTAGTTTATTAAATCAGTAGTAAAACTGAACTTAAACATCTTTTGCTTAAGGTTATTTTAAACATAGCATATTTATGTTATAATTAATACATTATTTACTAATATAATTAAAAATCTATATTTTCCTAAATAAAAACCATTAGAAAGTGAACAACAACCAGATAAACAAGGAAAATCCACCAAGAGTTTCTCAGGTAATGTTGCATTGTACTCTGAGTTATCTTCCCAATATGGGGGATGAGAAATGAGCTAGTTTTTCCAGTAAATCTAATTTTCTGAATTAACACAAAAATATCAATTTTTCATGAATGTCCTACATTCTTATTTTTAGATTCAAAATTGTGGAAGTACTTATTTTTGGGTTGAGTTCAGATCATTGTAAGGATTAAGAACCACTGTCAAAAACAGAGGTTAGTAGGAATAAAGTGAGTAGAAAGTACAGTTTTATCATTAAAGTCTCACTCAAAACAAAGGAGTTTATGGCACTACTACCTCAAGTTATGACATAAATTACTACAAAGAAACAGTTGACTTGATAAAAATATAAATTTTTTTCGATTTTTTAATATTAAAATTACCTGCTAAGAACAATAGCAACAGCATCATTAAGAACACTCTCTCCAAAAACTAAGGAATAAAGAGTTACATCAACTTTTAAGTCATTAAATATAGCCAATATTGTAACGGGATCGGTAGGTGAAATTATAGCTCCAAAAGTAAGAGCATCCAAAAAAGTAAAAGAATCCTTAAAGCCAATTGGCATCATCTGGACACAGCCATACATCAAAACACTGAAATACAAAAATTAAAACAAGAATTCAGTGAATAAAAATAAATAACTTAAGACTACATTAAAGAGATTCACCCCAAAACAAAGGCAGAAATCGCAGATCCAATCACAGCATAAGTAAGAATTGCACCAAGATTACGAAAAAAATATTTCTGAAACATAAATAAATTAAGTTTTGTATAAATCTAAAAATTAATATGAAAGATGGCTTTTTTTGTTGATCTAAAAAAGTTCTTACTCTTTTTAAAGAATAGCCTGCATGAAATATTATTGGCGGGAGAATAATATTAAAAAAGAGCTCAGGATCAAAAGTAGCCTGAAAAATAACAAAATATGATGTTATAATAAAAATACATTAATTATATTAAAGTAAAAATGTAAATATTTGCATTCCTAATCAGCAATAAATTTTTAAGTATAAAAATAGCACCTAAATTATTAATGATGATTTTTATTTAATAACCTTTACATAAAAAATGTTCTATTGTCAGGATTGAATACTATATTTTTCTAGATCTCTTTATAAAGAAAATTGGCATTTTACCCAGGTCTGGATAAAACCAGAATTCTTGTGAAGTCCACAGTAGCAGTACTGGAAGAGCTTTGGTACAGTACTAATTCTTAGCTGAACTAGTTAGCAGGTTACAAGAAGGAGAATGTCACAAGAATTATAAAATATTTATATTGAGCCATTATTTTTCCCAGTTTGCATGGCCTTCATCAGGGCTTACAAAATGAAGGAAAGCAAAATAATCTTTCGCTCCTCCTCATTTTTTTGCTTTTCATCATTTTGAAAGCTCTGATGAAGCCATGCAAAGTAGAGGAAAACATTGGCTCAAAATAAATGGTTTATTTACTATTTGAGCTATTTTAACTGCACTCAAACCGTCTTCCTTTTATTAATTACACACACAATCAATCAACGATCTTCCAATATGATTTCTTTAAAGCAATAAGTTTTGTATTGTGTTCAAAAATAAAAGTACACACATATAAAAACATAAAATATGCATTATTATTAACATGTTCACCTCTATAAATGAAAATCAGTACATTTAGGCCTCTCTTATAGGTCCCTCTACTGTCACTTTAAAGCTACCTATTTAAAACTGGGAAAATGAAAAGCCTCTTCAAATGATAAAAAATCCTAAGTCTATTTAGATCCCAGTAATACAGGTTACACTAAATAATAAAATGTCAAATAATAGTTTATGTATGATAGAAATACAATTAATCTAGTAAATCAGTAATATAATTTAATATGAATCTAACATAGTTATATAATAATTTTGTTATTAGTCTGTTTGACACAGCCACCTTTTCAAATTTGAGTAAAAAGCTTTGGGGTCCTTAAAACTTAAAACTGTCACGGATTTACAAAATCATACTTATGACAATCCTTGTTGGTGCAGCAGATCGAGGAATATATTTTAACCTTTTGATTCTGGCCAAGTTAGAATAGTAACTTATGGACAGCACATTCTTTCTCGCATAGTTGGAGCAAAAAAAGATGTTAAAGACCACACATAATTTGGGATCTATTACTCTAAGGTAATAAACAGTATGAGCATCCCACTACTTAATTGCTAGGTTTGTTCCCCAACCTATTACAGTGACCAGATATCCCTTTTACAGGGGCTGTATGTGCCCTATGGTCTAATGTGTATAAACAAGTGCCCATATTTAAATAATGGGTCATAAAGTATGGTGTAAGCCATTGCCTAAAACATGACTAAAAACCTGAACCCAGAAATGTCAAGTTCCTTACATACTGGGCAACTCTATCCCTAATTGTTATTTAAATAAATTAAACTTGTACTTCTGTTCTACACCAGTTATTAATTTGAGGTGTTGTTACCAACACGTATTACCTTAATATCAATTGCATTTCCTGTAATCTTCTCCAATCCACCTCTAAAGGAATAAGCATAAGTTTTGTTATGTAAGTCTTTGGAACTGAAAAAAAATCGAAGAGTATCAGGAGGCAGTGAGTCATTATACTCTTCTGATTTAGCTGCTACTACAGATAAATGCGACAAAGGAGTTATATTTGTGGCATAACGGATAAAGCAGCCAGCAAGCAGCCCTAAAACACATCAGGCACAGGATGAACAATAAAGCTTCAAAGAACTAAATTAAAGTATTATATTGTGTTTCCAATACATCACTGTCATTACAAACTAATTATTAGTAACACATTATGTAAACAGTGACTAAACCAAAGCTAGCACTCTATTATCTACAATAGTTGAAATTACTGCATGATAAGAAAGGTCATAATCATTCTATAAAATATAACTCACCATATATGACTGCTAACCCTGTTTCATGGATAAATCTTAATCTTCTATGCTTAAAAAGCCATATTGTCAAAACTGTCAAAGTTAGTAGAAATGTATATACTAATAAATTAAAACTGTCAATTCGATGAAGGGTTTGAGCTTTGACATCTAGCTGAATATCAGTGGATTCTGATCGTACATAACTACATAAAAATAATAAAAATTGCAACAATAATGTAAATCCCACCCCAACACCCGCCATCTTTGTTATGTTAGGCTTATCAACCGTGAATCAAATTTTTATTGATAACGATAAGACCGAGTCGGCTTAACTAGCGATGATAAGACGTAATGTCTTCATATGTTAAACATATTAATAATTATAAAAAATCAACACTCATTTAATGCGAAAGCACTGAAACTTGAAGTTCAGATTTTAAGAAAATATCTCTGTGACAATAATTATAATAACTTAACGGATAGAAGAAAAAATGTGAGATTTTTTCAAACCGTTTTACTACTCAGTCTAATGGAGTATGAAATGGAACAAGGCTTTCTCTCAAGCTAACGGCCCTGAAACATTTTTATCACTGTTGAATAGTTAACAGTTTTAGATCCAATTCATTTTTCAACTAATGACAACATAACCAATCTTCGGCTGATTCATCTGATGGTTATATAACATTAAAAAAAACTCAGAACTTTATGGAATCAGGAATTAAAAAGTTAATAATGAGTTTATTTCAATCTGCTATTAATAGCAAGACTGGAAGAAACTAGTTTTAATATAAATAAACATTTATTCATATTAAATCATAATGGAAAAGAAAACACTATTGGGAATGTAATTTTAATGAATTTTTTTTTCTCGAAAGAATATTTAATTTTAAAACGTATTGGCGCTTAGAAAAACGGTAGGGGAATCTGGTAGGGGAAATATGGCGGTGGTGGGGACTTTTATCGAACACAACCCTGAAGAGGGGTTATCTAAAAGCCGGTTCCCCTGCCATCAGTACCAGTCCGCGCGTATCGAGCTTTAGGTGAGGTTCTAGTGTATTAGTTCTTTCTAAGTTGCAAACGCTTCCTCTAACAAGATGGGTCTTAGTGATTTCTGCGGCATCAAGTACAAGCTCGACAAGAGTGAGAGATTCGATGAGTTCATGAAATGCCTTGGTGTAAGCATGTTGACCAGGAAGATGGGCAACGCTGTATCCCCCGTTGTAGAGATGACCGAGAACGACGGAGAATACACTATCAGTTCCAGTTCCACCTTCAAGAACTCCATCATCAAGTTCAAGCTGGGACAAGAGTTCGACGAGGATACGCCCGATGGCAGGAAGGTGAAGTCCATCATCACCCAGGATGGTGATAACAAACTCATCCAAATCCAGAAGGGAGACAAGGAGTCCAAGATTATCAGGGAGTTCGCCAAAGACCAGATCCTCATGACCCTATCTGTGGACGATGTCGTCTGCATTAGGACCTATAAGGCTCTCTCTTAGTGATTTATTTTCTTCCTATTACTATTTGTTCTCTTACAATTTAAATTGTAATTTAATATTTTTAATATACGTATTGTGTTAAATTTGTTTGTTTTTTTACTAATATACCCCTTTACCATTTAATTATTTATTAACTTTAACTACTTAACTTTTATATTATTCATTATAAAATACTAGTATTAATTTTCCTACCTTTGATTTACTGGTTAATGGCTGATAGAAATTCATGTATTCTTCTTCAAGTCAAACTTATGTCTATGTGTTTGTGCCCATATATGTATACTTATACAAAAATATAATATATGCATATTTACTAACTCTTCAGGTTTAATTTTGTTTACTTATTTATTTGAATTTTTTAAATAATATCTATTTATTCATAATTCTAGTTGAACTGGCATTCTTACACTTATTAGTGTAAAAAAGGAATACAGGTTTTTATTAGTTATTTATGAGAATTTAGTTCATAATAGGAATTTATATAAGTTTTATTTTAGAAAGAACTAAAACAAATAAGTGCTGTCAGATATTGGATTTGGTTCAGGAAGTTTTTCAGTCTATAAATAGACTATTTTATCTTTCTTGACGTACAGTTAAGAGGTTTTAAAGGATTTAACAACTTGAGATTGTTTTTAAGAAAGAAATTAATATTATTTATGCCTTTAGTATAATTTTTCATGAATTGAATCTGATTTTTTAATATGATGCTATCATATATACGTTTGTTAAACAGGTTAATGACCTTTTTATCTAAATGAAAATAAAATAGTTAAATTTTAATAGCTTTCAAGTTCAAAAGGGCATCGAAATGTTGGAGTTAGTCCAACTCGAGGACCAAACAGGGAAGCAGGTGATTAAGATATTAATTATTAATAAATTAATGCGTGCGTTGTACTTTTCTTATTAGTGTCTTAAAATGGAAATAAATGTAAACACTTCAATTTATTTTGAATATATGTTAAAACTATCGATAAAGTAAATTCGACAATTTTTGTTGTTTAAGTGTAAAAACTTGAAATAAGTAAACTAATTTGATTAAATATCAATAGGAGTAAAATTTTATTTTTATTATTTTTAAACAACTGGAATTAATTCGCTTTCTTCATTTGTGGCTTCTTATAAAGCTTTTATTTATTTTTCCTTAATTCAACTTGCAATCGATAGAAATATTATTCTTATTGGGACTCTTTTGATGTTTGAAGTAAAGAAAGTGTATTTTAACGTTTTACTAATTATTATTTTAACTACTCAGGTAAAAAAAAACAATTGATATTTTTAGAGGTGTGTTCCAATAAACCTCCAACAAACACGTTGGATTTTGCGGTAGGTCAAGAACGTTGTGTATACTCCTGTTATGAAATTGTTTTCTTGCAGTGAAGCCGTCTATCTATGATTATTTTAAGCATAGTTATGATGTCATAGCAAACATTTAAAACATATTTTCAATTAACCAAACAAGTTAAGTTTATTAAAAACTTTTTTAAATTCACTTCTTAAGTTATAAGAATTTTTATGGACTAAAAGAAAATATTTAAAATTATTATTAACTATGAGGAAAAAAATTTATACTTAGGAATCATTTATGGACTTGGCATTTTTTATTTTTGAAAATATAAATATCTATGGAATAAATTATCCAAATACCGAAATAAATCAGTTCATTTAATAATATTGCGTGGATTTTAAAAATCAATGAATTTGTTTTTTCTCCTCATATATCTGATGTATTTTGTATTTTTAATGTAATTAATCACTTTTCGTAGAGTATCGAATATCAGTTTGTTTTAACGTTTACGAAAACATACGACAACATTAATGAATCTTTATTAAATTAATGAATAAAAAAATGATGTTATGAAAAAATATCAGCATTATAAACAGGTTAATAAATTTCAGAGTTAACTTATACTTCGAAGTATCGAAAACTTTTTCAATACGTCACAAAACGGACTGGATTTGTTGTATAATAAAACTATATTATATATAGTTAGACATATCTAACAGATTCCTTTGTAAAGCATTGGTTCTCAAATTATTTGACGTGAAAGTGAATTAACTCCTTTAACAAATGTGTACCTTAAAAAAATAAAAGACATTCTCTTGAATGTTTGGTTTTTATTGTAACATTTTAAGACATTAGCATTGTATAAAAACTGTAATATATTCCCTAAATCGTGAAGTGACTGGGCCCACCTAGAGGTAAGTATTTTCTGATTCTTGACAAATCGGTTTATAAATTAGCAGGTATTAGTATCTTTAACTGGTAGATTATTATTTCAAAACATTAAAGGGTGAGTTACCCACTTTATAGGATCATGGTGCGTCACAGGAAGATTTTCTGATCCAAGAGTCTGCCCACGGTTGATAAAACGGAAAATAAATTACTACAGTTGGTGTTCGAATGTGTAACTATCGAGTTCTGATTTCAGTGCCTTAATTTACATTATTTTGTTCCATTAAATCTAAAAATTACGACTTATATGTATATTAAAATAAAAACTTTGATTTCGGTTTACATTACCAGTATTGAAAAATAAATCTATTTGGACTATTTTTTTTTATTTGAAAATATAGTTCAAATGAATATGAATTGTGTTATGCAATTTGTTCTTAAATACTTATCCGATTAAATGAAGGGATAAAAAGACAAAGGGCGCGTGTCTGGGTCAAGCATTAAAATTTATTATGACAGGAGTTTATTTTTAACCTGTTCAAAGTTCGCATGGGGTATAATCTATCACACAAAATATTGTTTGTGCACTCTTACTACTGCGTGTTTTAAATAATTATCTTTTTTCAATTAAATATAAACAATAGTTCATATATAAATGAATAATAGGTAAACTAAATGGTACTTTTTTCCCCTATGTTTATTTTACGCCCCCCCTCTCTTCTTTTCTCAATTTTCCTTCCCCACGTTATCAGCTATGTTCACCATATATTATTGTTGTTTTCAAAAAAATTTTTTCTATCCATTTCTTTGTTAAACATTACTTATATTTTGTCTTTTTATCTATTATTATGGTTACATATTTCATTTGTTACATATATTTTCTTTCTAACAATTTTATTTTAATTTCCATTGTTTTAATTTTAAATTATTAATAAACTTATATATTCATATTTCTTTGCATTATATATAACTTCAATTTTATGTTATTTTCCCTACTTATTCAATTAACTATGTAAACATTTTATTTACCACTTCTCTCATCACTTTATTTTATTAATTCCATTCTATACAATTTACTTGATGTCATTCTGTTTATATTTTCTTTTTTGTTTTCTATATTCATGGGTTGTTATCTTGTTCTGTTCATAGCCCTGATAAAAGCTAGAAATTCTGGCCGAAACGTTGGCACAATTAAATAAGTTACTTCAACTTATTTGTGTTTTAATTTGACCGCACCCCCAATCATCTTCTCGCCTCGCGTAAACCTCTTCTCCCATAAGTCATCCGGTCACTATCTCTCATGATAATAAATTATTCATATCCATGTTTTACTTTCTCAATTATCTGAGGTCATTTACATTCCGTTGTTTTAGCAGTTTTTTTATTTCGCAACACGTTACTTTCTTCTAAATTTTCAATTACGACAATATAGGCAGTGGTATCTTTACACAAAGTACCAACTGGGTCCCGCGGTCCATGGAGCTCATAATTTTTATAATCAATAGCATTACTAATAGACAAAACAGTGATCGTTTCTGGCATTTTTTCAACCAATAAAACGCCCTGTTACAAGTTTGTTTAGCTGTTAGTATTCGCAATAATGGTTTTTAAAAGTTGAAGTACTCTTCATAAAGTACATTAGTCCTTTCAGTAGTTACCCAGATCAGTGCCCATAAAAAATATTTCGAAGATACATCTTTAATTGATCAGAATGTTCGTAGAAAAATTTTCCATAGATGAGCTATAAGCAAAGAATAAAAAGTATATTAAAAATATATAAACTGAAAATGAATAAAATATAGAAACCTTCATTTTTATGAAAATTGTTTAAAAATTACAGAAAATATATGATTTTATACAATTTTCAAGTTTTAATGGCAAAAAAGGTGTCATAACCATCTCTATTCTCTCCCTCATCCAAGAAAAACAGATATGAGATTGATAACATTTGTATAACAAAAATGACAAAGTACGTCAACTAAACATTAAATTCTAAATGTTAACAAATTCATTTCTTGTTATTCCTAAAGATATATTAAATTAAATTTAAATATATTTATTTAATTGAAAAACAGGATTAAAATGATTCAGAGGTTAAAAGCTGACGAATAACGCACTTACGAAGTAATAAAAATCCCTTATTTAATTGTGTTTAGCTTTTTGACTATTTAAAATTCGATTAAAAACATAACAATAAAGTAGACGAGATAAAATATTGATTATGCTTTTTGTAATTAAATTGAATGTGATAAGAATTTGTTAAATACATATTTTTCTTATAAAAAAAATATATCAAACTTCTCACAAATAAAATCTTATATTATAGACATCTATAATGTGCCATCTTCATTATCTTATAGATCAGGGGTGGCCCACAAATCGATCGCGTGGCCAATTTTAGTCGATCGTCGATTGCTTGCAATGTCTGGGTTGGAATTCCGTGTACCATGGACTTTGGAACGATGAAGAAAAAATTTCAAGCAATAGTTTCAAACATATTCCATATGGATCAAAAGTTATTAATTATCCATGTTTTTTTAATTTCTCTGGATGTGAGTTTTTTGGCCCTTTAAATAATTATTATTTTTTTTACATACGTCGATAAGCCTTATATCTGTATTTCAGTACGATGCGTACTCAGTGAGTTATTGATAGATTAGCAAAAAGTAATTCATATTATTCTTTCATGATACATTTTCCTGGCCTAAAAAAACAAAACAAACAAACACGAAAGTGAAATATTGAAATCAAATTATCAGTCATACTGTACAGCTTTATAATAACTTTTCCATATTTACGAACAAATCGTACAACAACTTATACATTGCAGTTGATAAAAAAATTAAATTGCATTTTAAGTTAGCAAAAGTCTATATCTGAAAATTAATTTTTTTAGGTAACACATGTACAGAATACAGCTATCAAAGGTTGGGCCTGGAAATTTATTTTCTTCAGCAGCCTATATCTCGAAAACATAATAAATGATTTAAAAAATAAAAAATAGTTTTGAGCATATATATTACTTATCCACCCATACCTCGCTGGATGCACCTGATACTGAAACAGTGTATAAACATAGTATGCATTTCACACCCCTTCTTCCTCCTTAGATTACTCCTAAGGCAACGATCGCGACACGCTTATAAGATTAAAAGTAGATCTAATGAACAGAAAAGTTGGCCACCCTTGTAGATTCTACCATCGCCCAGCGCCCCGAAGGCCTTAGATTCCCATTATACCTGTAATTAATAAATTAAAACGTATCAAGAGTGAACTGAAAAATACTATTTCTTCGGCAGTTGAGTAATCGATAGTAAATTATGGATAAAAAATAATCTACGCAAGTGGTTTCTAAAGCGAGTGCCATGGCATTCTGGGAGCTCAGGAAAAATACATGTGATTTAGATCAAAATCAAAATTTTTATTTAAATATATTTATAAATCTTAATATATAGATTTAATGGAACAGAAGAGTGTAAATTAAGGCACTGGAATCAAAATTTGTTTTGTTTTTTATCACCCATGGGCAGACAATTGGCTCAGGAAATCTACACCATAGCTGTACAAAGTGGGTGCAGCGGCACATTGTGATGCTCCAAGCGAATGTCTGGGGTGCCGCAAGCCAATGTCTCTTTCTCAAAATATTAAAAAAAAAAAATTTAATTCAAATATTAAATATACAGAGCATTCCAGGATTTACTTTGTCATGTTTTAATTTTTTATTTTCCTGCATACTCAACCGATTAAAGAATAGTTGATGCAACCTTTTTTATACTGTTTTAGTTCAGAAAGTTTGCAGTGAAATCTTTTTAGCTCAAAAAGGATGCCGAGACGAAAAAAGTTTGGGAACTAAAGAAACAGACTTTAGACAAGTAGTTTTTGATTTTTGTAATAAAAAATCGATAGAAGTAATTACAGTATACCTTTAACATTTTTTTGAAGTTAGTTACTTTCCGTATAGTAATTGTATTAAGTGTGTTTCTATCTGACCACTTACTTTCATAACCGAAAGTTGTTAAAGTTTCTTAAAATGCTCGGTACTTCCTGCTGATGGCTCTGCATCTATGGTATATATATCATGTTATTCTTCCGGATGTACACCCTCATTTAACTAATTTAAATAAATTTTAAAACCGAAAAATGTCGTTACAGGTTTGAGCCCGTTTTATCCGTCTTCCTGATCTTTTACGACAATTCCTTTTCTTATAGTTTATTTTTATCTCTCAGATGATTTTTTAGTTCCAATATTTATGAATAATTGTTTGTATAAGGGTAATCACAAACGTAAAATCTCTTTTTTTTTTTTAAATTATAAAATACTAAATTACCTTTATTTACAGTAATACATCACTTTATTTACAATAATACATATTACATCATTTTGAAGGCTGGATACCATTTTTTTACACTTTCGAAACTTCGGTCGATTTTTTGAAGAAGCTGTAACAGATCTTTATTTCCTTATCATACCAGTTTCCTGCTTTGTCCTTGAGGAAGCGTTGAACCTCATATTTCACAGCCTTGTCAGAGCTGCACCAAGCTAAAATTGGCTAAAAATGTTCTTTCAAATTAGAGAACAGTTGTCTAAATGAAGGTCGTATGAAATGGACTAGGTTTATTTTGGTGACAATTGGCCAGTAGTGGAATCAGGGATTTTCTTAGAGGAGCACCACGTTGGCAGTAACTGTCGCAGCCACTACGATTATGTAAACTAACTATTGTATTTCCTATCTTGACTGTAGAAAGCTTACAGCATTTTTTGCATGTCCTATAGCTGAAACATGTTGACGGCTTAACAAGGAACTGTTGTGCCATTCAACCTCATAACACCAATCTTATATGTAAATTATAACTTGAATGTTTCTTGTTTGCTGTATGGTGACAGTTTTTACTGTATTAAATCATCAGTTTGTATCATTCATTTACCAAGTTAACTATTCAGAGAGGTTAGATTTCCTTCTTTTTTACACTTCTTCAGGCCAAATCTGATATGCGGGGTACCACCCTGGAAAGGTCAACATGTAAATAGAAAACATAGAGTTTGTTTAAAACTCGACTGAACTGGTGATTATATAGAAAAAACTGTACATTGTAGATTGAGAACTACTTTTTGATAGATTATTGGATGGCGGAGACGACAGTAAAACAGAAATGGAGAAATACAAATTTAAATTTCTGTTAGTCAAGTAAAAATAGCTTGAAATTTACCTGTCCGTAGAATTAAGTATAAATTAATTTTTGTTATAATAATTTTTCACCAAATAATGTGACAACTAATTAATTAATAATTAAGTTATTTGGAAATAATGTTTGAAAAACAGTACCTCGGAAATAATTGTACATAAAGGAATCTTTCAGGGCTCATTATTAAGCTGATTGAATGACCCAAGTGGTTTATACTGATTATTTTTCTTGGAATTATATTTATTAAATATTGGTTTGAAAAACTCGGAAAATATTAAATATAAAGATTTCAATTGGGGCTACAATTTTATCAAATTTGCTAAAAAAAAAAAAGATATTTATTTTTTTTTTCTATAGTTTGTTGTTTTCATGATATTGAGCAATGAATAAAAAATAAGCGAACATTTTAGTTTTTTATTCATTAAAATGAACTTTCGGTTGTGCACTTGAAATACTTTAATACTTACTTTATAGTGACATTAACTGTCCCTGCTGTTTAGTCTAGGAAAAAAATTTGGTTACTTTCAAACAGGAAATTCACGTAAGCTGTTGAAAAAATATAGAGTGTGCAGAAATAAAAATAAAAACACAAGTGGAAATTTTCATTGGAGAAAACCTTTCACTTCTTGTTATAAGAAACTCCATAAAAAAAGAAAATTTGAAATCCATTTGTTTTAATGAGTTCCTAGGTATAATGCACTAAACTGGCACAGGATGCCATAATTGGATGAAAATTGCTCCTTTAAAATCTAAAATAATATATACCTCAATACACATACTTTTCATATACTAAAATTTGTGCTATTTCCTTCATTAAATTATAATAATTGACATAGTTAAGCTACAAGTTACGTTTTATTTTTCACTGCCTATTAACCTAAAATAAAAAAAAAAACGGCGGTAAAAAAAATAAAATGTTTTTTTATATTAAGCAATGGAAATGGTCAACTTTTCAACATCGTCTTTTTAGAACTGTTTTGCAAAAGAATACATTAATAGAAATTAGTCTCCAATTACTTCTAGATTAACTTGCAATTTTACTAGAGTAGTTGAAGAATGTGCGTGCAGTGTACAGAATAGACGTTCAGTTAATGTTCTGAAAATTTAATACAATGAGATAATACCTCGTTTTCCCTCTGCGGTCTTCAAATGGAATAGTACTTTTGAACCTTTCCTTTGTGGTAATTTTGCTTTAAATGGTTCGTTATTGAGGGAAAATTAATATTAATATTATGTAAAACTTTTCTAACCGGCATGCTGCATTAAACGGCAGTAATAATAATATAAATAAATAAAGTGCTGAGAAAACATTAAGTTCAATAAAACAAAAGAAAATAACCGAATTAGTGACTACAATTAAAAATTTAAAGGTCGTTTAAATAATTAGATTAAATCATGTATTCAAAGATTTTCTTTTTTAATTAGTTTGATAAATTTAACTTTAACATATATTAACATACATATCACTCATATATTTTTTAGTATTGCATTTTAATTTTACTTAATATAAACTCACTTTTTTTTTTCGTCAGAATAACCGGCGATGTCTATCCTGTTTGGGCCGGATATGTGGGGTGCTACTGTAATTCGCGTTGGCAGTTAAAAAAAATACAGGGTGTGTAGAAATGAAAAAAACAAATGGACATTTTTATTGGAGAAAACCTTTTATTTCTGGTTATAAGAGACTCAATAAAAAAATCGAAATCCATTTGTTTTAATGAGTTCCAAGGTATAATGCACTAGACTGGCATAGGACATCATAGTTGGATAAAAAATGTTTCCTTTAAAATGTAAGTTAATATATACCTCAAAATATTCTTTTTTCATATACTAAAATTTGTGTTCTTTACTTCTTTAAACTATAATTATTGGTTTAATAAATTTAACTTCAACATATACATATTACCTATATAACATTTAGTATTTAATTTTTTTTCTCCAGAATAACCGGCGATGTGTCTGTCCCGTTTTGTCCGGATACGTGGGGTTTTACTGTAATTCATCTCCGACAGATATGTCACTCTGTACTTGGTCATTCCAATCACTGACATTAATTTCCTTCCATCTCCGTCTCAATTTAAGTGGATTACTGAACTCTGTGAAGTGACCAAAGTGGTCTCCAATTAGATAGAAATTCCTGCCGGCTTGGTACCGTCTTTCACGCACACTTCGCAGGTCTCAACTTAATTCAATGGAAAAGAATCGAAGTCGTTGGCTAGAAGCTGGAATTTGCAGGTTTGTCGAACCAGGTTTTTAGGGCCAATAATTCTGATCCAGTAAAAATGTACATGCCCTTTTTTTTCTTATGAGCTTTGAAACAATTAGCTCAAATTATACGGATGCATACATTTCTAATAACACTTTGACTGGCACGATAATTAGCACGATTTCCAAGTAAAAAGTTAATATGATTTAATTGAATCATATTATATAATTAAAAAGTAAACAGACTACGAGTGGAATCTGCTTACGCCCAAGTGGATCACTATGAATTAAGTTAATTCTTAAACATTTTTAATATTTTTTGATATTCCCTATATTGATTTTTTCATGTTTCTAAAGATAAAACAATTTACATTTTTACCATTTATACTTTCACTAAACAATATATGAAATATTGGTCTATTTAATATACAATCTCTAAGATTTTACAAAAATTAAAACAAAGATTTTTCTAAAATTTTCGGCATTTCAACAATATATTATTCATCTATTACAATTCCTATTTTGAGAAACTTCTTTTCAACCAGGGAAAATATTTCTCTTTATATTATAAATTCTCTTTATAGTATATATTTATCTATTTCTCATTACTTATAACTATGAGAGGTGGTTAATTATTTCAAATAAATAAAGTTAATGATGAGAAGATAGTTGATCTTGAATAATATATATGAGGTAAGATGGTTGGGGGGGGGGTACAGTGAACCAACTATAAACTTGTTAACAGACATTTGAAAAATATAATATTATAGTTAGCCCCCAAACCTCATTACTCTTGGTAAGGTTAAAAACTTTGAATAGAGTCAATTTTAAGTTCAGAAAAAATCAATTGAAATGAGCACGGAATTTTTCATTTGATGCTTTCTGACTAAACTGGGGAATCCCCTTTCTTTAAATGAATGAAAAATTTTAAAGGCCCATTTACAAGGTGACAGTTTTCAGCCATGGCAGCAACTGCCATGCCCTTGCCATGGTGTAAAAAGAATGATATTTACTTAATGATTTTAGTAAAAGACAGAAGTTTTATTTTTAATTCTAATAATTACATTATTTTTTTATTCAAATATAAATAGAAACAGTATCGCTTGGGGTCAAATTGGATGTCGATTGTTTTATACTAAATTTGCTAACATCTTAATATTTTCAATCGTCAAAGTATAATCATAAGTTCCTTGAATTGAATCTTCTATTCATATCTAAAATACTACCTATTATATCAAAGTAAGTGGTATACTTGTAAGGATTTTTGTAATAAATCTCATTATTATATTGTAAATTATATATACATGATTTTTTTATTTGTAACCTGAACAATACAATATAATGATGATTGTCCTTGTCGAAACGTTCTTTCGAATTACTGTATTAGTCCCCTTGCATAGAAATACCTAAATAAGGGGGAGGAAAAAGTTTCCTCCACCTCGGGTGGTTGACACCCACTCTATACGACAGCAAATATCACCCTGTTTACACCATGCCATGGGCTGCGATAGTTGCTGCAATGGCTGAAAACTGTCATCCTCTAAATGGGCCTGTTTTTTACTTTTTCAACTGTTAAAAACAATTTACTGCCCTACGTTTCGTCTTTTTTTTCTTATTAACTTATTACATACCAGATTCAAAACCAATTACTTGTTATTCCCTTCAAATTCGCTATTATAAATTAAAAACTAATTATACTGATCTAAATTAGTTTAATGGACTTTATCAATTGATTATATATATATTTTTTTTACTATACTTTTTTTTATTTTGAGGTTTCTATTAAGTGGTTAAAGTTAGTGAACTGCAGTATATTTTGTTGTGTTTGATTCGCAATTGATCACTAATATAGCACAGGACTTTTTTATTATGTATTAGGAATTTGTTTTGAATTTTTTTCTTAATTTTTTATATTTAATTATCTGTTAGTATGTATTTCGTACCTTTTATTGGGCAATTAAATAAATAAATAGGTTAGTTAACAATACTCAGACTTTTTTATAATAGTAATCCAATGTATATATCTTTATATTAGTATTTGTTATGTCTGCAAGCTTATTTTCGATGGACAAGAAAAAAATATTCCTTTGGAACAACGTCAATATTTTGAGAATTGTAGGATCTCTTAAATTATTTTCTAATTGAAGAATATATTTCATGTTCGATGATTTTTAAGATTCGGTCAGTTATTTTAAGAACTTTTTACGTACCTCTCGTGTATACTCTAAACACCAAAAAAAGTTCTGAGCATTCAAATTTCTTTCAGTATATCTACTTGGACCTATTACGTTATCTTATCGCATAAACTAAAAATAGATAACTGCTAGAGTTGGGCAAAACTTATCTTAGGTAATAGATAACGGATATCACATAAAATTATCTATTATTCGATGTGAAAAATAAAGATAACAGCTTCATTGTTTTATCACCTTAAATAAGAAATAATTTTAATATACCTATGATTTTTCATGTTAGGTGATTAATTGAATATTCGACAAATAAAGAATGGTTATATACAGCGGACAGTCGCAGTTTTCAACTTACGAAGGTATATAGCAACTCCTTGAGAAGTGGCGCCCAATAGGTCTCTCAACAACTTCTCTGCTTCTAATCTCACCAGCATGTCGATGTAGTGTTATACTATGGATCCAATCTCATTCACTCTTTTATTACTTTTTACTCATTTATTAATACTTTTTATATTCGAGCAAAGTATATTTTGTTTATATTGTATCTTTCGTTTATTTATAGTATAGTGAGTCATAATTGTTAACTTACCTTAAATCTTCTGATGAAGTAGATTAAACCTTAAAATATGATTGTTGACTTACCTTTTTAAATTTAATGGTGAGAAGTATATGTTGTTCACAACCTTGGTATAATTTAACAAATGTATTACTAGTTCAATTATACTACAGAGCTCTTTAGTTCAATGATGAAGTATTTTTTATCAATATTTTGGTTCATTTTTTAATAAAATATATTTTAATTTATTAAAACAATAGTATATTTTTTTTCTCTAAAACCAAAGCTCAAATAGTTGGTTAGAAACAGAATGGCAATATTATCTTTGTATTCATGTGAAAAATGGTACCAATCATGATGGCTCCAATTTCAAAAATGCGATTGGAACTATACAATATTAAAAAAACCTGAATGTATCGGTTTTATGTCTTAATGTTCTTAGTTAAATTAAATGTAATAATAAAATAATATTTTTATTACGATAGTTCTGTACAAATAATACTAAACCAAATAAAAAAAGAAAAAGAAAAAGAAAAACTATTCTAATGGTAAATAGCAATAACTGTCAGTTGTGTTTCGTTCAACTCGCCAACAGCTCAATGTTTTATTTTAGTCCCAAACGTCAGTGTAACAGCTGTTGTGCCTCGTCTACTTCAAGGTGTCACTTAAAAATGTAGGGCGATTTTCTAATATCAAAATCAATTAATATTCCATTTTTTTTTCGTTCATCACTCAATTCACCAGATTGAACTTTAAATCTTAAATCAGAAAAATCTTCCTGCAAGGTTTTGTCACAAAATATCCAAGCATAAAACAAGAAATAGATTTCTCTGTTCAGACTTGTGCACCAAGCGCATGCAAGCGGGTTTGCCAAGGAAACCTTTTTTTTATTTTAACTTAAAAAAAAAACAAGGAAATTAAGTCGGGATTTCTTATGACTTAATTTTATCATTACCAGACTTAATGTAGTACTATAATTGATTTTTATCAATAAATCATTTATGTTAAATTATTCTAAAAACTTCATAAATAAGAAATAGCCTTTAACTCCGAAAATTTCATTAATTTTCTATTCATATGTTTAAATAAATTATAATGTTTGTGAGAAACGCTTATGGATTCTGCTATGAACGCCCGTATGAATAGTATTCCATAATATTAATAATAATAAAGGCCTAATGAACCTGAAGGTTCGATGCCGATACCACCAAATGCTCTCTGTTTTAACGCAATCCTCCCATCTACGTTTCGGTCAACCCCTCAGACTTTTACCTGTTAGTTCAGTGTTTATTAACATTTTAGGGATCTGCTCGTTACTATGCCCTACAACCTTACACGCCCATTTCATACGCCGTAATGCTATATTGAATTATATTTACCAGGTCTAGATCCATTAAATTAGCGTTGTGTAATCTTTTAAATTAATTTGAATTTTTTTCAGATTAAATTTTAAATCTTAATATTCGATAGTAAATCTCATAATATTCCATAGTAAACACTTAATGCTTTTAAATTACATTACATTCGGATACAACGTTATGGGGTAGAGGGCGGAGATAAAAAAAAAACCCGAAATGTTACGAAATTGGAGATTTGAGAACCTACTTAAAATTTCAAAAATGTTGGTAAAACATTATTCAAAGAGGTTACTATGTTTTTGTAAAAATGCTATTTAGGGAGATGTTTTTGAAAAAGTGATGATTTCAGATAATATTCCCTAGGCCTTGCAAATTTGCAAGGAGGGAAAATAGTTTTGAAACCTTGAAAATTGTTGAACACATATTTTTAAATTTATTTATAAAAAAAAGTGATAATAAAATAAATTACAACAATTATAAATGGTTCCATATTGTATGTTCACCTAAACTTAACCCTGTAAATTGATTCGAGAGTTCAGGGCCAAGTTATGATAACTGACAGAAAAAATAAGCTTTGGCAAGATGTCAATAAAAAACACAACTAATTAAACAAGTGATTGACCCAAACAAATAAAACTATGAAAACAGCAAAGATTGGTTTTCGGTCATAAAATGGATTATTGTGTCCAAAGAAGCTTTATTTTCGACTAAAATATTTACGTTCTTCCTAGCTTAGTTCTCATCCCAAATAATTATAAGCAGTAATTACCTACAAAGATTTTTGAGCAATGAATAAATTTCGTAGTTAGTATTTAGATGTAAGAGAGGAAGACAACAACGAAACCAAATTCTTTAAAATTACGTTTACTAAAAAAACTAATCAAATGGAAATCAAACTTAGATCTTTCCAATCTGGGCACTTCGGATTACAATGGAATAGCATAAAATGATAACAAAAAATAAAATTTTAAAAAAAGAGAAAATTCTTATGATCTGTTTCTGTTTGCTGAAATTTAAATTCAGAATACAATTTTTATAGTAATTTTATATGGAAATTTTATTCGAATAAAACATATTAAATTAAATCTCAATTACACAACATTCTTGGAATTGGGTAGTCGACCGCAGTAAAGGACAAATTGAGCATATCTATAGAATTAAGGTTAATTGGCAAATTGGTTAGAGCAATTGTCATTTCAACTGGTCACGAAAGGAAACCAAATGGCTCAGAACTCGTATTTTAAATGAAACATTATCACTTTAAATTTAATTTAAATATTCAAATTGTTTTTATCATTGAAATTTCTGAAATTTTTATTACACTTGACGAGATGCCATCAAGTACTAAATGGATAAATATATTCAATTAGGAAGCAGTTTCTATGAATATTTTGAAATCCCGTAAAGTGGATTTACAAAAAAAAATCTCACGAATAGAACTGCCATTGTGAGTTGAAATGCAACAATGTTGAATGTAAAAATTCTTTGATGAAGACAAATTCAAAAAAATTTGTATAAAAGTAAAATATAATATGAAAATAATAATTATTTTGTAATAATCCTGCTTAAAATTCGAAGTTTTGAATAGATGGTAAAATAAACTATCTATTTTTTATAAACAAAATATATAAAGAACCCCACTAGATAACTAAAAGAATAAAAAGGAATTTTATTTAGTTTAGTTTAGGGCCCCAAAAATGTGTAACTAATTCTGGTTTTTGTTAAGAGATTCCTGGAATGTTTAAATAAAATAAATCATGAATTCCTGATATCTCTAAAAATATGTGGAAAAGGACATGTGGAGTTTCTGCATAATTCACGATTCAAATCACGTTTTTTTCCCTGCTAATCACCAACTTTATTCCACTTTGAGTATTTTTTTAATTGAACAATATTACAACTATATTCTGAGTATAATAACCTAAACCATCTTCGCTGTAAGCCCTTTTCTTTATAATGAATTTTACAAAATATACATAACTGATGAATGTGATAAAACTGATACAAAACTGATAAATGATAACTGATGTGATAAAAGTAAATTTTATCTTTATCAAAGAAATTTAAAAATGACAGCTTAGAAAAAAATGTACTTAAGGGTGGAATTGCTGGTACCTATAGGTTTCCTGAAATCAAATAAACCGTGAATTTTCAACATGTCCATACTTGTAGACTTGGACATGTGGAGTTTTTGCATAATTCACGATTGAAATGGGAAAACGAATATTTTTTCCCACACTGATCACCAAATGGTCTCTTCACTTTAATTCACTCAAATTAAAAATATTATTATTATTATCTATATGTAATAATATTTTATTACACTAAGTATTCTTAGTGTATATTTTTATTACAGAACAAATAGATATAGCTCTAATAAAGAAATATAAACGTAAGTCTTGCCTCTCCTAATAATTTTACAACAGAATTAAAAATATTCAGATTTTTTTATTAGAATTACTAAGAAAAAATTGTCTGTAGCCAAGGAGACGTTTACTTAGAAAAAAATATTATAAAATATTATTGAAGAAAATATGTAAATATGAATGGCAAGGGTAAAAATATATGTACCTTTGGCAGTGATTCTGCATTATAGAGAATAAGAAAAAATAGTAATTTATAACAAAAATATGATAAAATGGTAAAAAAAAAATATACTATATGTAGAGAAAGATTTTAACGCTTACCTTGAAATATGAATAACGTCCATATAGAAGTGTTAGCTGTTTTACATCTTCCTAGGCGGCTTAATTTTCAAAAAAATCGATAAAAATGAATTGATTGGCTGTTTTAAAGAAATTATATAACTCTAATCTTTCACTAGAGCTGATTAAAGTTTTCTAATATTATTCAAGTTGATATTAATCATCAAGAATCGTTAAAATATAGTTGATAAACATAACTGAAAAAAAACTAATGATTTGTCATGAGAATAATTATAGCAATAATAAAGAATTCTAAACTGCTCACCTGAAAACATTAAGAGTAACTCAATTTTGCCAAACTTGAGTTGAATATTATACTTTGTAGTGTTTTAGTTGATTTGGGTTTTACTCAAAGATAAAAACTTTAAGTTGAATATTTATATATTATATATAATTATTATATGATTTAAATTACAATAGTAATTGAATAATAATGATAGTAATGGCAACCAAATAAAGCACTATGAGACAGCTTTGTAGATCCTGGTGCAGACGATGTTGTCCACAGTGAGGGTCATGACGACCTCCTCCTTGCTGAACTCCCGGACGATCTTGGACTCCTTGTCGCTCTTGGATACGTGGATGAGCTTGTTGTCGCCCTCCAGGGTGATGGTGGACTTCACCTTCCTCCCGTCAGCAGTCTCTTCGTCGAACTCCTCTCCCAGCTTGAACTTGACGACGGTATTCTTGAAGGTGGAGCTTGAGCTTAAGGTGTACTCCCCGTTGGACTCTGTCAGCTCGATGACCGGTGACACGGCATTGCCCATCTTCCTGGTGACAAGGCTGACACCCAGGGCCTCCATGAACTCATCGAACTTCTCGCTCTTGTCGAGCTTGTACTTGATTCCATAGAAGTCGCTGAGACCCATCTTGGTTGGCTAGAGAGATGGTGTGGCTAGAGAGACCTGAACGAGAGGACACGATGTGCACGGACTGGAGGTGCTAGCGAGCGACACCGGCTTATAGATAACCCGGCACAGGGATGCATTGCCCCCACCTTCCCTCATTCCCCTACCGTACGCTACATTCTCCCTGCTGATTCAATTTCCTGTGTTTTCCCTGACTATTATACTATTAAAAAAAATTAAAATCTTTCACAGAAAATCTCTGACACACTACTAAAACATATTAATCGGTCACTTCTTTTGGTAAGTTCCGAAGAGAACACGTTAAATGAATGCGGTTGGGAGTGTGGGAATGCCATTGAGAAATATGAGTTCGCTAAATAGAAAGAGTGCACCCTGTTTACAGGTGGTTGGCTATTCTAGAGCCAGAAACTAAAAAAGAAAAATGAGATTTTTTACAAGCCTTTTTTTCTCTGAACTTTGCAATATATACATTTTTTTGGGCGGGGTAATTAAATATAGACTCAATTTTTTAACCTGATAATCATTTCATCTATTATTTTTATTTTCAATAATAAATTCATATATGATGAGTTCAGCGGTAATAGGGCCTGTAGCAAAATATTTATATTTTATATATGGATGACATTTACCAGTAACTATAATATATACATACATTTTGAATTGAGACTTAAAGCTTTCAAACATTTTAGGCACACTGAAAAAGAAAAAAAAACTAACGAAATTATGAATATTGTCATTTTTCAATAGAACACCTCAATTTTACTTTCTCTTTATCTTTATTGTTATTAATGTCATAATTTTATTGTTTTTCTATTAAATTTTATTTGTAGGCTCTTTTTATGGCAAACTTATGTTTAAAAATATAATTTTTTAGTTTTCTTTGTAACATGCATTGATTTTCTTTCCACTTATACTGTTATTTACATTTATCATTTTTCTTATATATATATCTTGTATATATTTTTTTATTTGCTCATTTTGCTTATGTATTTTATATACATCTCTTCTGATTCTGATCTCAATTATTTTATTCCTGTAAAAGGCCCGCGTATATGTTAAAGTTGTAATGTTGGGTGTTAATTATAACAACTTAATAGTAAAAGTTTGGAAGCAAAAGTAGTGGAGGTGTTTTTATGATATTCCCTATAAATTTGGAGTACATTGGGCAAGCTATTTCTGAAATTTTGTTGAGTCAGAAAAAAATTCATTTACTCATGCACAGACGAAATTTGTATTTCGAGAATCCGGACATTCTCTAAAAATTCCATTAAAATCAGATTAACGACTGATTTTGCCCGAACATTAATTTGGCTTCAGTCAGAAAGATATTAACATGCGGGTGAAAATCTTCGATTTTGAGTACAAACTTTTTTTTTCATTTTCTGCATCCAAAGCTACCATATCTTCGGTAGGGAGGAACCAGAATTAATTATTAAAAATGTGATAATGCTAAATTAAACTCAAAATTAAAATAAATTAATCACTGAAACATAATTATTTAAAAGGGCAGACTTTTTTATTTCTTAATATCAGAATCTGTTACTATTTGACAAAAAGCAATGCCTGATTTACAAACATTTAACAAATAAATAAAACGATTTTAATAAAAGGATTTAATATCAAATAAGTCTTCAAGATGCAGAAACATTATCATATTTATTTTATTTCAAACAAGGAAATATAATTTATTTAAATAACGAAAATTGAAAGTGCAATTAAAAAGCGTAGACGAAATAATATTTAAATAAAGTGAGCCACGTCATTAGCTACGTTTACAATTGCTCAAGTTATTACCCAAAAATGGTTAATTACAAATTTGAGCAAACAAATCTCTTGAAATTGAAAAGTATACCGCTAATTATTTTGATAACGAGAAAAAGATAGAGTTTTTATTTATTTAAATCATTTATTGGAAGGTTTCTTATTCATTGTTTTTTTTGTGTAATGTTAACATTTTATGAAATGTAGTACCTAATATATATATTTTTTATTTAATATTTTTAGGCTATATTACAATAATCCTCCCCAATTATATTGTTTTGTCGAAAACGAGTTTGATGAAGATTCGTTGGTAAAAGTTTGATAATTTCAGAATTTCAAGAACAGAAAAAAAGTATGAAAAAATATTAAAGTTTACAATTTATCCAGTGACAGTAAATTAAAAGTGAGAGAAAAATTATAAAATATTGTATTGCATTAGACACATTTCTCTACAACTTGGCCTGTGTTGAATTTTTTACTATTAATTACTGTTTAATTACAAAAAAATATAAAGCTTTGATTTTATACGTCTTAGAAAGATCTGAGATAATTATTTTATTATTTTTTTAAAAATGAAAATATGTCTCAAATATGGAAATAAGTCATCCAAATACATATCCTAGCATATTTTTTGTTTTTCATTTCCAACTCGAATGGGACAATTAACGAAACGGGTTTTGTCAACCGTTGAACAACTGATAAACCATAAGGCTGATAATGGGACAGAATAGTGCTTTAAAAAAAACGGGTTATTACCTCAACAATGCTGCATTTTAAAACAGCTAAATTTACCTCCACCTGGTGTTTCTTTTTAAATTTAAAACAAATGTTGTGACAGTGCCAAGGAAATGTATTTTGTCGAGCCCCTCTCAGGTATTTTTCTACTCATGCGCGAAATAAATCTATCTACTTTATTTAGTAGTGCTAAAAAAAGTTGAGCTATAATTTACTTTTGTGAAAAAGTGTTGGGAAAAAATCGATTGCAATAATATTTGATTGTAATTACTAATTAAAATTATTTTGGCTCAACTAGTAATTATTATTGCGGACCATAATTACAATTGCTCAGCAGTTGAAATTACCTATTAAAATTACTTGTATTCCTTATTTAACTTCTGAAATTTCAAATTGTTGGTAATTAATTTTAATGGTTATTAAAATTATTTTTTACCTGACATTAAAGGATAATTTACCAAATGCCCTATTGATGTTAGTGTTTTATAAATAAACTCAGAACCACTGGTTACATTATAAACTGAAGAAAAACATGATTCCTTAAAAGCTTACCGTAAATCCATTAACTATCTAAACATTTCTAAGGTTCCAATCATGAATGATGATAAGTTATTTAGTAATTATCTCAAATGGTCTACGTTTTACCCGGTGTTGTTCATATTGATCCCTGTTTGAATTTTCTGAAATGAAAATATTCAAGGTCTATGCTATTCCTATTTCCTTTTATCCGAGTTAAAAAACTGTTGACTCACATCTTGTTAATATTCAACACATAACAGACAAGTTACAAATGAAGATGATTGTTTATGAGTTGTATTTGTTTGGGTTAAAGACACTAGTAGTTGGGTTAAAGATAAATATAGTCTTGGATTTTCCTAACCATAGCTATTCCAAGTCTAAAAAAAAGGCCGTTGTAAGCGAGTATGTTACCTTAGCAACCTCGAAACTGCAGCAACGCCTGTCCGAATCCGGTCAGAACGGGTTAAATTTTATTTCGTGGGGTCGCACGGAAACTCGATCTTTCCACTCTGGTTAAAATAGGGAGGTAGGGTGGTCGAAAATGGCCATGAAGAGGATAAACCAAAAAATGTCTAAATATATACATGGTCAGCTCTCGTTTAATCTATGGCTAAATAAGTTTAGTGTTTTATTCTTCAAATAATATTATCCAGAGGCTTATGGCAGTCTGGATCTGGCACTATAAAGTAAATTTTCAAATTTTTTTTAAAAATATATATTTATTGCTATTTACAACTGTACATTATAATTCATTTAGTAAATCTGATCTAAGTTAAATTGGAGTGTTGCAGGTGTGTAGAGATACCACCCATTGGTTGCACTCTAATGACATTTTACATTAGCTGGTCTCGTGGCCATCTTTTCTGGCGTCTCGGAGGATTGTCAGGAATGGAAGAGGATGCAAGATTAGAAACTAGGGGGTTTGAGTGGTTAGAGAGTTTATAATGGAGTAATATCTGATTCGGGCTAGATCTGTTACATAGGGAACATTAAGGTCTTTATGTATGATTTTATTTGTGACAAAGTAAGAAGCATTGAGGATTTTACAAAGGATTTTGGATTGTAAGGATTGAATACGAGAGGGATTCGAAGGTTTAGTGGAGCCCAAAGCTCAGATTGCCCTTATTACAGTTATGTAGATCAGTCTTTTCTAATGTGTTGGAAGTTTAGACCGTTTGTCTAGTAAGTGCTGTAATAGTCAAAATCGACGTGCAGTTTCCTGTCTTTTCAGTCGGGTGTGAGGACTCCAGGTTAATCGTTTGTCCAAATGTAGTCCAAAGTAGTGGATCTGTTCGACAGGGGTAAGAGTAACATCATTAAACGAAACTGTAGGGCAGTCAGTAGGTTTACGACGAAGAGTAAAGGTGATTTGATGGGATTTGTTGGAATTTATCTTAATCCTCCAATTATGTCACCATTCTTCGAGGGCTGTGATATGGGATTGGAGAGTTTGGGATACGATTAATGGGTGATTATTAACAGCGAGTACATATGTGTCATCGGCATACGTGGTGAGGATAGTGTTAGGATTGTTTGGAGTGTCAGGTGTAGAGGATGGGACCAAGGATACTACCTTGAGGAACACCAGCGGACTGAGAATAGAGGGATGAATAGGAACCATTGTGGTTTACTTGGAAATATCTATCAATGAGAAAGGAACGAATGATGAGAAAGTTTGTAGGAAGTAGGAATTTTCGGAGTTTGTATGTATGTATGTATAATATAATATATATGTATAAATTTAATCATAATCATTAGAGTGGTTTTTTAAGACCAAAAAAAGAGTAAATTCAATTATAATTGAATAATCACAATAATTCCACTTATTATATAAACCTCATATTGGACTGAAGTGAACTGAAAGTGAAAGAAAAAATTTTAGTTCAAAAGTTGGAAAAAAAAAAACTAATATAAATTTTCTAAACGGTAACTGGAAACGATATTAACATTCGATGGGACTGTATGTTCCTCAAACGTGGATTTTAATCATTCTCTTCATGGATTCCTCATTAATAAGTAGCAACAATTGTGGTTTACATTAATTTAAATGCCGAATTTCTATTTGTAGGTTTTGAATAATTTACTTTTCTATCTTTTTATTGTAACCTATTGAATTGAAAAAAAGTTTATCAATTTTATAATCAAATATTTATCATTTATTGGGTTGTATGAATGACATAAATATGTGGATTATAAAGTAATGTGTTTTGCATAAATATTAGAATCTGCTAAAGTTTCCTTATAGAATCAATATATTATTAAATGATAAATGTCTGAAATCAGCAGTGGTTTTTAAACTGTTAAAGTAAACATTTTTCCAATAATAGAATATTGTGATCCATCTGGTTAAATATTTGATATGTAAACAATCATTCAACTTCCACCTAAGAAATATTGTTTAAACAAGGAAATATTATTGTTCAAATTCCATTATTTCATCAGCCCAAAGTTGTTTTCATATTTAATTAAATAAATTCAGAATTTATTACAGTAACAGCTCTGATATACGGTATCGCAGCCTGATATCCAACAGGTACCTCATAAAGCAGAATCCAGAGATTTGAACGGAAAGCCCTCCTCGGAAGACTGATCGGTCAATATCTCATGATATGAAGGCAAGGAGTTATGAATATGGGTGAGGACATGTGGCTCGAAACAATAGTGTTGGTCTTTTTGTTGTTTACATTTTTAAAACAGTAAAAATTTAGTTTATTTGACAGGAACACTTTCTAAAAGTTCCTTTGTCCCATATCAACTATAAATAAAGTATTTTTATATTAAAAATAACAACAGGTTTTTTATTGTCGGCAACATATAATTTTACAATGAAAGTAATTCATTTCGAATTATTTAGAAAATGTACTGTTCACGACGAAAGAGGGCTCCTTGTCCCAGCTAGCTTGGCTCATTAAGGAATGATTTGCTGTAATTGAATACCTCATCTATTGGACCATAAATACCAACTACTCGTTACACGCACCATTGCACTAACGACTGTAACTACGGTACTTATCTAGGTGAAGATATGTTCCCAATTAGCATTAGAAAGTTTTGCAGTCTACCAGTTCCGAAGCAATGTATATGCTACTTGTATAATTACTTAATGATTCACTAAAACATTTTACAGCCCATCTTTCTTGTGGACCAATAAAAGAAGCAAAAATTCCTGTAGTGGTACGGCCATCGCACGACGTTCACTTTCCATCCTTTATGAGATAAATTTTTTTTAAATTTATTTATTTATTGATATTTACAACTGTATAAAAAATACAACAAGTAAATTTGATCATAATGGCATAATGATAATGATATGATACAGAATGTAGAGAAACTACCCAGTAGTAGTACTCTAAAAACATTTTACAATATAAGGTGACGAGGCCATCTTCTTTTCAGGCGCCTCGGAGGATTGCCAGGAATGGAAGAGGAAGCAATGTTAGAAACTAGTGGGTTTGGGTGGTTAGGGAGTTTATAATGGAAGGAATGTTATCGGGTTCGGGCTAGATCGGTTACATAAGGAACATTTAGGTCTTTATGGATGGTTTTATTAGTAACAAAATAAGGAGCATTGAGGATTTTACGAAGAGATAAATCTAATCCTTCAATTTAATAAATTTATTCCTGCTGTTTCTGAAGTGGTGGTTCCTTCCCAAGATTTTTCAAGTGTTTGAAACATTCATCCAATTTACTTATTATATTTTTTTTTGTAAAGTTGTTAATTACAATAAATAATTGAAAAAAAAAGCCTGCTGTTTCGAAACAGCAATTTCTTTACAATGCAAGATGACAATACTTCATTAACATAAAAAGTGAGTTACGGTTTAATTTTTTTTTTAATGATGTGTAATCTTCAGCTAGCTGCAAGTATTAGTCCAAGTAAAGATAATAACAATAAAAATGATATTGGTGCAATTATCAAAAGAAAAACCACGTGGAAAAGAACTTTCTTTTCCCAAAGTGTACCAACCGTCACTTAAAGGAAATGGTGAAAAAAGAATGTAAATTTCAGAGGGCTTTCTTTATGGGAAAATTTTATTGCTCAAATATAAAAAAGTTAAGTGTTGTGAAAGTGCACTATGCAATTCGATAAGCTTGTATATGTTCAAATAGCCCACCATTTACATCTTGAATATGTATATATATTTATTCATATGAGGTATGTATACAGTACTGTGATAAAGTCTTTGAACGAAGTCATTTTTGAAAAAATTTAAACTGGAGGCTTAAGAAAAAAACTTTTTTTATGTAGGCACATTTACTGTTTACGTTTTTTATTTTTATGTTTTAATGGCATTGGAATTTTCTATACAGCCAGGTATAAATTAATTTATTTGTATTCCCATTATTTTCACCATGGTCGGGGGTCAAAGTTTTTCATACTGTGGGACCGCCACTCAATGCAAAAAGAGAATGCCTCAGGCTGGATTCGAACCGACACTACCAATAGATCTCAGAATGGTATGACTGTGCCCAACCAGGGAGCTACGGACGGCCCATCTTTATATGTTGGACCAATGTAATTTATATATTAATTTGTATTTTATTCAGTATGGTGTTAGGTATTGTTTATAACATTTGAAAAAAATAGCGTACTAATTATATAATTTGTATTAAAAAATATAATAATTAAATGCAGTGTTAGTTACCGTGTAGAGCGTAATTTTTAAAAGTTATAACCAAAACGAATTTGATGTTTAAAAACAAAAACATAAAATACTGTAACACAAGAAACTTATGTTAAAATACCTTAATTAAAAAAAATGTTAAAAATACTATAATGTCAAAATACCTTAATTAAAAAAAAATGTTAAAAATACCATAATGTTAAATTTTTTTAAAAAAGTTATAATAAAAATACAACATTGCAGATATTGATAACTGATTTCAACCCCATTGAGATTATCTGTCTAGTGTCCAAAAGTGAAATAAGAACTCCTAAATTATTTAAGTCTACATTTACAGCTACGATAAAAAAAAAAAAAAATAATATAACATAATAAAACTTCACAATTTATATTGTTTCAAATTGTAAAAGTTTTATTTTTATTATCTATTCTTTTGGAGATTTTGGAGATATA
Source organism: Halyomorpha halys (assembly GCF_000696795.3). NCBI lineage: Eukaryota > Metazoa > Arthropoda > Insecta > Hemiptera > Pentatomidae > Halyomorpha > Halyomorpha halys. Next base: position 380,536 of record NW_027109491.1, read on the forward strand.
CGATGGCCGGTGTTATAATTATAACTTGGAAGGAAAATCCCGTTTTTCACCGGGAGCAAGTATCTATCCAGGATATACACATATACGTCCTAGAGTGTTTAACAGAGTGAATATAATTGCACAAAAATTATGGTTTAAGAATTATCTGATTTTGAGAAAATGAATAAAATACTGTTATAAATTAATCGAATTTTTGTACCAATTGTTATTATTTATTACCTATTATTAGTATGGGAGCGTCGTGGCTCAGTGGTAAGGCACCGTGCTACTAACTCAAAGGACTCGGCTGTGACAGATAATTATTTATTTGAGCCGTGTGTCGACCCTGTGGGTTCGAGAGCCCTCCAGGGTCAACCTAGCCCTTAATTGAGAAAAAATCTGGCGTTAGAACGTGGTTCTGTCTAAATCACCTTCTTGCACAACCGTTTGTCTAGTAACAGTACTTCCTTACAAAGTACTGAACCCTTGATCCCTTCATGGATTGTAGCAGTACAGATTTATTTTTACCTATTATTAATAGCTATCGTATATTATTGACAGACACAATTTTTTTCAGTGAAGAAGAAGGGGAGAGTACTATAACAAAAATCTGATTATGAGTACGGAACTCTGGTAATCTTTGATATTCGTTGGGGGAAATCATTGTTCCCTCCAATTCTATGACTGAAATTCCTTCTTATTTTCTTGAAACCAAAAAGCTTTTGTACTTACAATATATAAAAATTTATTAAAATACAATAGAAGATAGTAATGGATATGGTCAGAAATAAAATATATAATGCTTAAAAATTCAGAAGAAATAAAAATTAAGGAACTAACCAAGTATTAGTTCTCAACTGATTTTTTTTTAAACTGAAGGTTTGATGAATTCTAAATTAATACAATGAAGTAATATTAATATTCCGAGATTTTCTTTCCAGATGTTTTGCAATTGCAAATTCTTATCGTCCAGAGCTGACCGTCCTTCAGAATTTCTCTACCAACCCCTCATTCTGGTCTGCTAAGATGTTTAATTTGTTGAGGGTTGGATGGTCAGATATTAACTATTAACCCGGCGAAACCCCAAATCTTGTAGATGTCAATACGAAGAGCAGCAGTTATAGTACATTGTCTTGCCTGCTAGATCATAACTATTCGATTGCTTTATGGAGGATTATGCCAAATATAGTATTCCATCCGCAGCAACCTCGATCTATCTTTTTTCCTGTCGATTACATTACTACTCTTTTAAATTTCAAAGATGAAATTCTCCCATGTTCGTCAGGGATACAGAAATTGCATTATTATTATCTGAGAAATATATTACAATTTTGCCTCACTAGCCCTTTCCATTTTGCTATCAGATTGAGTGACGAACGGGTTAGGAATAAGGTCGGACCAATCATCCCATTGCCTTTATGATGGAACAACAATGCCATGAAGATTTATAGCTGGAGTAGATTGACCATTAAAGAGATGAGGGACTGTTCTCGCCAGAGGAACTCCTAACTGCTTCTGAATACTCCAATACTCTCTGCCTCTTTGTAAGTTACAATTGTGACTTGTTAACTTCTGTAAGTTATGAAGCCTTTGGTATTGTATTCATATATGATTTGTTATTGAAAATTTTATTTTATGATATATTTCACCCTAGATTTGTATCATTAAACTTTTATTTTATGTATTTAAATATATACTTTTTAAATAAGTATTAGTCTTTAGCTGGGGTAAATTTGTTAATTAGAACAATGGTCCCCAACTAGTGGTCCGCGGACCAAAGATGGGGCGCGAGAGCCTTGGAATGAACCGCAGGAAAGTTCGCACTTTATTTTTGAACAATTTTTGGTAAAAATTATTTTTTAGCTTTTCTGAAGTTTAATTGTTAGTTGAAAGATTCAAAAAAGTAAATTTAGTATAAAAATACCATAAATTTACACTTTTAAGCAACCTTGTTTTCTGTAGGGGGGGGGGGGGGAGGTTAATGGATGTTAGGTTAATATATGTAAGGGGCTCTTTCGCTGGGAACAGTTTAAAGAAAGATACTTTTCATCCCAAGGAAACAACCCAGATGTACTTACACAATTATGGGACTCTCCACAGAACTCCACTGACGGCAGTTCAAATATAGCCAGACCGGCTTAGGTCTTTCCTGAGGTACGAAATAAAGCAATTAGGGATAAACAGAGTAGGCAAGAAACGGGAAAATTTAAAGATCTAACGATCCCAGCTAGAAGTTTCATGCTGGGTAAATTCCCCGTTCAGTCCAGCCTTATTTCCCTCCCTAAGAAACAGTAAGCTAATAAAATGACTGGAAAGAAAGGAAACGGGAGGAAGTAGAGCTATGAAGGAGGATTCATTCAGAAGAAAGTTCTAACCTACAGAACAAGCAGAGTTGCCAGACCGAGGGGTTTTAAGTAGTTAAGTAATAGAAAGTTACGTGGTAGTAGTACAGGAGACCAGCAGAGGACATCCAAGCCGTATACTTTTCTTGATTGTTCTGATTGTTACTATGTACCCACTTTATTAGACAACAGAAAAATTGATGCGAATTTAAATTGGATTCCAATTTTAAACAGTTTTGAAACGTATTTCAAAGATAGTATCGAAAACTTGCGTAACTACTGTCTACTAACTTTACCTACTAACGTTATTTTAAGTAGGGCTTTCAAAAAGTAACCTCAGTCCATGGTAAGTTCTAAATTTAGTTGTTAAATGTGCCACTGTCAAAGCAAACCTGGGATGTATGTAGATTGTTTTATTTGCAAATGGATTAACATTGAATCCGAGTTTCTCAGTTCATTTACTATACATGATACTATACTATACATTATAGCTCATTTCTGTTTAATGTCATATACATTGTATTTAATAACAAAAATTATTTATAAATTTTAGAAATAAGACAGGTAGGGTCTTCGAAGGTTCAAGAGAGTATTCAAAAATTATATTGAAAAAGGCTGTTCGTTTTTCAATTAAGAAAATTTGGTTCTTTTTAACTTTCTTTACTTCCTATATTCTCCATTAGTGTAATTTTTAATGATCAATAGTTATTTATGAAAATATCATCCTTACCTCAGCACAGTACATTTTTATTACTACTTTATTAACAATTTTAATTCCTCTTAGGAAAATGTAATTTAAACAGTCACTAATTTTGGTCATTAATTCTTATTACTTTTAACTATTTTTAAATATCTTAAATATCATTTTAATATTATATATCGTTTTACTACTATCACATATTAAAATATTAATTGATAAAAGGGTATACTAGGACACATGTGGTCAAAATTGAAATTAGCACCCTATATTGTACTATCACTTTGTATTCTCCGGTAATTGCAAAATGCATTCAGAATATATTATGTTTCATTATAACTTCAAAACTGTTCATATATCATACTCCACTGTCAGTCCCACAGCTCTCGTGACATAAAATCATCCGACACAGTTACTAAAAACAAATCAATGGATTTGACACGAGACGACTTATTGTTTGCCAGATAAGTTGCCATCGTTTTCATGATAGTTGCGATAATAAGTAATTTGCCACCCAATATCTAACAACCTTCAGTTTTTCATTTAGTTATTTTTTTTAAAGGTTAGCATACCTCACGAAACTTATGACAAATGGCATAAAAGAGGAATATGAAATTAACAACCATAAGTTGGCATATGTTGAATAATATATTTATCTGGGTCAGTTAATATCATTCACGGATGGAGGAGGAAAACAGGTCAAGAGGAGATTGGCACTCGGTTAGGAACAGTTTGGGTCCCTTAGGCATATAATGAAGGGAAAAACAAGTATTGACCTTAAAAGGCAGGTCTTCGATAGTTGCATTAGCCCAGTGGTCACTTATGGATGCCAAGCGTGGTCACTGACTATAGCCCTAGGAAGGAGAGGAATAGGGAGACGAAATTGCAGGTGTGGCAAAATAACATTGAAAGAAGCATTGTGATCGTGATGAAAAGAGATCGCATAAAAAATGCTTGGATCCAGAAAGAAACAGGACTCACTGACACACTGAAGATGACAAAATTGAGCAAATGGAAATGGACAGGGACTCCTTCGATGCGAAGATGACAGATGGTCAAATATTGCCACACAATGGACTCCATACTACCTTCACAGATGAAGAGGACGTCAAAAGAAAAGATGGAGCGATATAATCAAGAGGATGGCAGGACTCCTCTGGTGGAGAGCTGCTAGGGACAGGGATGTCTGGAAGATAAAATGGAAAGAACTCGCCTCCCAATAGGGCTGGTCACCCCGGGAAGTGCTGACTATTACTCCCGAAAAGGAAGGCCTATGCAGGAAAGGATACAGAAAGATGTAGAGAAAATTGATAGAAGCTAATGTTTTGTAAACTATTATACATATATAAATTTATTTAATTTTTTTTTCTCTCTATCTTCTTCTTTAAATGTTTATATTATATTTTGTAATGATTTTAATTTATTGCATAAATAAAAGTCTATTTAATACCTCAACCTCTATCAAAACTGCTATTTTGTTTGCTTGAAAATGATTAGAGTACTCAGAACTCACTCTTTATGAAAATATTTTTATTGGTGGAATCAAATCCTATCCTATGGATCTACAATCAGCTAATGGAACTTATACAAATATATGCAGAGCAGTCTGTGCATAAAAAAAAAAATCATAGATTCCAGGTGGACAGCTACAGTTCGAAATGGATGGAACCGATTATATCTTCCAAACACTGCAATGAAAATATTTAGGATAACTATAGGCCAGGATTTCCTGCAAAATTATTTATACAAGACAACTATAGTAGATTTTCCGAGATCAATTCCCTGCAGGATTTCCATGCCCTCCAAGATGAGTAGGACTCCTGATCCTTTTTCGCTGTACAGCTCGGCAGGCTGACACTGTTGTGGGCATCATAGGACGGCTCTAGGTCAGGCAACATTGGTTTGTAGTCTAATGAAATATAGAAAAAAATATTTTAGTCACTTCATTTGGATGTAAAAATTCTTTTCGGCTACAAATTTTCTGTTTGTGCTTAATGACGGGGCCACAAAAACCACTAAATGTTTCGGGATTTTTTCAGTTTTTTATTAATGTCTCCTAAACATTGCATTTCTTAGAAAATTTCGCTCGTTAACAAATTAAAGTAAATACAATTATACCTCTAATGAGCACCATGTATTATAAATTACTCAAGTTGTTAGGAAGATATGCTAGTTCAAGGAATATTTTTAAAAAAATTTATTTATGGATATTTACAACTGTATTTAAAATTTATACCACTAGTAAATTTGATGTTAGTTATACAATTACATGATACAGACATATGGAAAATCTACTAATTGATGGAACTCCAATTAAAATAACAATTCCAAAGGAGATCATCTTCTTTTCAGACGCCTTGGAGGAATATCAGGTGAAACAAGGTTAGAAACAAATGGGTTTGAGTGATTAGGAAGTTTAACATGGAAGGGTTGGTATCTGGTTCTGGCCAAATCGACGACATATTTCAAAGAATTTTTTTAAAAAATAACCGTTTTGATATTTAAAAATTATTTACGCACAATTGTCTAACTTCTGCAAACATCGGCTAATCTTTCAGTCCTCCTCGCGAAAACCATTTTATTGAATCAAGGGATTTAAATGTGATGTATAATCTAAATAGGAAAGGCGGAGACTGAAGCAGAATCTTTTTCTGTAGGTCTTATGCTTCCTACAATTTCTTGTCATATATTATGCCAAAGATATGTATATGGGGTCAATTTTTTATTAGAAAGCATTCAGATTCCAACAAACTATTTAGAGTAAACGTTAATGATTAGAATTAAAAAAAAAAGAAAAATATGAAAGCATAAAATAAAACTAAAACAAAATTCACTTGCAAGAAATCTATTTACATAATATTATATTTTATTTAAACTTGAAAATAACGGTTTTAGGTACCTCAAGTATAGAAGGACATGTATAATTCATTCATACATACACCCAAGAGGTTCCATCTAGAAAGTGACAGAAAAAAATCTGATGAAACCCAGAACCTTTGTAACAAATTGAATAAAGAACAAGCTGGTTGAAAAACGATTATTCAGCCTAATAATAAAGAATTGGAATTATTTATCTAACAAACATAAATGTTTTATGACCAGGAAAAATACATTCAAACATAGTTTAAAATATGTTTTCGGCACACTGATCACTGAGCGTTGGTCCGCACTGCCGAATCGTCCACAAAAGGATAGGTTATCGAATCATGGATAGCGAAGCGAAAGTTCTTCATTCGTAGCAGTGTCAGTTGACACACTTCTGATTCAATTTGTTGTAACTATCTATAAACAATACCTTATTTTCATAAAAGAAAAGTCTTTTCGACTATGTTATGTTCGGTCTGTCCCCTCATATGACTTTTCAATATAAAATTTGTTAGCAATATTTTTTTCCCTGATTTTAAAACCAATAAAGATGTTGAATGTGGTGGGGAAAGTAAGTTGGGCAATTTAGTCCGGTTGTTTCTTTTTGTCTAGATTAAGATTGTTTTTTGTGAACATCTATCTTAGCAGATATTTTAATTATTTTTCACATGAGTATCTAGGATGTTCCAAGAGATTTATAGTTTTAGAGTTGGAGAACAGGTTTCATAGGGGACATTTACCATGAAATGCATAATTTTTGAGTTATGCGCAAATAGTATTTACTTTTCGTCGTAGCTTTTGAATCTTAAAAGTTACAAGAATGATATTTGTGGTCAGAAGATTTCAGGTAAGTTTTACCAAAATCGTTTCGATTTAAAAAACAGGATTTTCGGTTATTGCACAGACACTATGGGCACGGTATATCCTATTTGTAAACATGAATCAGAAGCCTAAATCCAAGAAATTGTCTGTCACAGACAAACCAACGACCAAAAATTGATTTTTTGACTAATCCGAAACCCATTTTTGGAATTCCTCGTTGGGACGCCTCTAGGTTTTAAACTGATCTATGAAAACTATTCTTCTAGTACAAGAGTCGGGAAGAAAAAAAGGCAGTTATCTTACCCCAATTTTTGATTACTTTTATGAAAACTATGTATAATTACTAGTCAAAATTGATGAGTCTGCCATGTATATGTAGGGGGAATAAAAATGGCGGCTGTTTCAAAACTTTAAAAACACTAATTTTTCATTCGGAGCTCTATATCTTAAAAACTACCAACAGCACTAGAAAATCTAGGAAAATATCATTTAAAGAAGAGTAAATTTGCTGAAATATTAGCCCTTAAAGAGCTATTTACGTCCAATAGTTCTCGAGATACAGCTTTTTAAATAGCAAAATTTCTTAAAAATCTACTGAAAGATTAGTAGTTAGTTAATTTATTTTGAGAATTCTATATCTCAGGAACTATGTGACGTACAGATGTCTATTAGCACTCAAATTAAAGCTAGTTTAACTATAAAAAAGTTTAGACCTTTACCTTCGTAGGAATAATAGTTTTCAAGATATTTGCTAGAATAAAATGGTTTATAGTTGTTCAGACAATAAGTTTGATTTATGAAAAATTTCATTTCAGAAACCATTAGACGCCTGCGCTCAAATTAAACCTAGTTAAATTTACTACAAAATAGTTAATCATTTTTATCTTTGTAGGAGTAGTGGTTTTTATAATATTTGACAAAATAAACTCACAAAATGTTAATTTCTAGTTGTTCAGATAAAATGTTGGATTTTTTAAAAATATAGCTCTAGATCCTTCTATTATGTTTGTAACTTTATAAAATTTAATTATTGTTCTACAAATACAAAAATTCTATAAAAAAAGTTTTTATATTAAAAGCGAGTTTTGAAAGCATTGAGATCAAAACATATAATGAAAGGAAAAATACAAGAATAAAAAAATAACTATAATAGTATTAAAAATTTAATAAAAAAATTTCGGTATAAAGAAAACGAATTTTGGCTATTTTTTAATAACATTAATAAAATTTAAATTTAATATATTATATACTTGAAGATAATGAATAATTCTCATTAACGAACGGTCCGAAGAGTATATTGGAAAACTTCTTAAATAAAAGTGTATTATTTATTAATTATTAGTATGTGATATTTTTACAATGTAATTATTAAAAAATATTTGAAAAGAAGTAACACTATTCCAAAATAAATAAAAAAAAATCAGAAAATTATTCTACACATTTCAAATAGCATTAAAGATGCTAAGATTTTTAGGCGTATTCGTATAAATAATAATATAAATATATTATTGAATATAGGAAGTATTATTATTATTATCGTATCGGACATACACCTGCCGACATGGGCAGCGCTGACCTTCCTGGCGCCAGGTTGGTTCTATAATCCCTGATATTGATTGCATGGGGTTCAAAGCGGACCGCGTCGCCCTCATTTTGTGGTACATTGTGTGGTGTAATGGTGCACAGAACATTTTATCTTTTTTTTTTTTTCCTCTTCGATTGAACATTCTTTATTTAATTATGGATTCGAGAACGGATTTACGTATTCGGATTGAAAAGAAAGATGTTAAAAGTGTTTTTGATCAGAATTTTTTTAAAATCATTGTGCAATGTATAGAATTTTTTAAACTATTATCTATTGATATTATTATAATACATAGGACCGGAACTAGATCAAACGGTGTTGTTTTCACAACATAGTCGAGGAAAGGGAGCGAGACAACCAAGATAGAATAAAGGTTTTTTTCCTGAAGAAACCCGGTTCTAATTCCGCTTTGAAAGAATTAACTTTTATAATATACAGATTTTTGGAATATGGGATGATTAATTCTGGAATCTGAAGAAAATAATAAGTCCATCTCTAACCAAAAATGATATTGTGGTTTAAAACAGTATTTGGTTCAGTATATGTGGAAGACATAAAAAATTTTTAATACTTACATTTTTTTTTTTTTTTTGTTATAATGAAATGAAAATAATCAGTTAATAATTATAATATGAATAGCACTATCAATGAGCAACAACAGTGTAAGGTGTTAAAAACAAATCTAAAATCAGATTTAAAAACTAAAATTCCTTTGTAAGCAATGCATGAGAAATAGCGTTACTATTAACATTTCCTCATTTTTCTTTCATTTCCACAGAAGTAGCACAACACATTAGAAAAATAACGAAAAGAAAAGTCCTAGGACATGAGTTAATAAATACAATGGCGTTTCAGAAAATGCTGAGAAAGGCAACTTCATTACCCAATACTACCAAATTCCCAATACACTGGAAATATTCTCATTGGACAATGATTAAAAAAAAAGACAAAGACATAAGCAACTCTTCCTTGTACAGACCAATAAGATTACTCCCAACCTCTTCTAATTTTTTTAAAATTACTTTATCAACGATTATTGGACTTGAAAAAAATTATTCCTGGTCTCCAATTCAGTTTTCGTGAAACAAATTCAGCAACATAGCAATTGATTAGAAATCGATAGCACTTGGGCAGAAATTATATGCACCTGGAGTGTTTCTAGATGTTAACCCAGCATTCGATAAGGTCTGATACCAGGGACTTCTCTTAAGGCTCAAACCTTTATTACCTTATACATGCTAGTTGATTCTTTGTTAATTTCTTTTGCACAGATTTTTCTCCGTTCAACATGTCTTACGAAGGAAGCCTATTAAGGAAGATAGCTCTTCATGAGACTAATCCTAGCCGAGATCAATACTTGGGACAATATTGTACATACACGACATTCCACAAAGTACCGACATATATTTAAGCAGACGACACAGCCATAATTATTATACATTAATATGCAACACTGTCCTCTCTAAACTCACAACATAACAAAAGTCACATGACCGGTGGACATCTATGGAAGATGCGACTGAAAAATCAAAAGTTCTAACACATTACTTTTACACTGAGATAAAAAAGTGCATTTGGGCATATGCACTACAAATTTATGGGATCGCGACATAAACTCACACTATACGACTACAATCTTCTCAGTCTAAAACACTACAATTAATCAACAAAGCCCCAATCTTTTACAGACTTAAAAATTCCAACGGTCACTGAATACAAACGAACTTAATACAAACGTTGTGATAAAAGGAAATTTCATCGATTCTAATAAACACAGAGAGACAGAGACAGCATTAAGCTCGTCCCTTGATGTCAAAAATGTAAAATATAAGTGAAAATTCTCGATTATATCAATTGGGGAAAAAAAAAATCCTATACGAAAACAAGCAGAAGTACTACAGGAGTATAAAAATAGTGAAAAAGCAAAAATATTAGATTCTTTCTTATTGCACTTATTCCATAAGGTTCCCCTTCACAATTAGTCGTAATGACAGTAAAACTAAATATGGAAGTTCAGACTGAGCGTGTAGGGATAATATTGATTACCTAGAAAATGTTGAAATTTTTTTAAATTTGAAGATAATGAGAAAGCTGCTAGTAATGCGTTTAATTTGTTCCTTTAGGCAAATGTGAAAATAATTTCCAAATAATTATTCATTGTAATAAAAATCTAAAGAGACATTGCCACAAGACACTTAATATACGATGTCCGGTTTACAAGAAAGCGTCAATTGGATTGATAGTGCAGCAGTCTTCGTGATTCAAATCAGTCACCTCAGTCCGGCTTTTGAACGATGACTGTCATTTAGACTGACAGTCTAGAGCTTCTTACAAAGATTCCATCTCATTTTGTTATAAGCTGGGATATTATTGAATGATTTTACAAAAACAAACCTTTTTATTTTCTGTTCTGCGTATTCCATCGATTGTAGACAAATTGCTTTTTGACAGCCTTGCTGTTTCAAGGACAGCCTGCCTCAGTTGAGAAATCAACCTCTGTCTACGGTAGTATACTTGAAAACGTACTATTTAAAATAAAATCGAACTTTTTTTGTCAGATGTGATACAATTAAAACTAAGCAGTAATATTGGAGGAAGATAGTCCGAGTGGCGGTCAATAAAGGTATCAATATAGTAAAATAAAAATAAAACAATAAAGTAGAAATAAATGAATTGTATTTACTTCATACGGTCAACCACCTTCTTCCAATATGAATAAACAGTGAAATGTTTAGTAGAGAAGCTCTCTAGTCTATATTAATTTTGTTTTGTTTTCTTCCAAGGCGAAAAATAAATAGTTACTCGAGGCCTAAGAGTTTCGAAGCTACTATTTCTGTATCAATGAGTCTTGAACATTTCTCCCAAGAAGAGTCCAACAACTGTTTTGCGGTCACGAGAACCTTGAACGTCATTCACTAGATTGCTTTTGATTAAAGCTAATTCATTCACGCTAAGTCATCCCCGCCCGTTCCGAACCGCCTTTATTCTCTCCGTTTATCCAATTATTCATATGATTGTTTCCTCCTGTTAATAATGGAGATTAAATATTATTTAACCTAGATTTATGATAACGTTGTGAATATTATGATTCCAATAGAGTAAATAAAAAAACTCCATTATAGAAAATTAATCAAGTCGTGTTTAAAATGCAGTTAAGGTTTTCACAAGAATATCTTTTATTATGTTTTTCATAAGAAATTAAATAAATTCGAACTATCATAACTATGTAAATTGCATAACGTTGGGAAATAGATGCAGAAGAGAACAAAAGCGCTAAAGTGAAATTTGAAAACCTTTAACAAAACAGATAAAGCAGCAAAAGAAAGCCATTCCTTGGAAAAGATAATAAAGTGTTACATTTCCCATCATAATGGTCTCAATCAATAATAAATTCAAAATAGTTAAACAACTGCTGGATCAGAACCTATCAAACCTGTTACTACATCAGCGTAAATATTTAGTCAGGGAAACATTAAATTTTTGTATAGGAATAATTATAGGTGACCGTATGTGGTAAATTGTAGGAAGATAGTTGGTGCGATAAAGAAGTAAAACAAAATAAACGCTTAATATTTTTTTTTACTGTTTTAAACCTTTATGGATAACCACTCGGACTATCTTCCTATAATTAAATTTTAGTATTTTAAAATTAAGGTACAAGACACTGCTCGAAGATTTCGATTGTTACAACACCTACTTGACAAACGCTCTAAACTTCCCATTCACTACAAAACTAATTATATACTATGATAATCAGACCAATTTGAACATACGGAATTGAGCTCTGGGGCTCTACCAAACCATCAGATTCTTCCCGTATCCAATCCTAAAAATCCAAAATTCTTTGTTACAATTCTTAATACTCCTTATTATCTCAAAAATAAACTCATCTCAACATCCCTTTCGTTGCAGATTTGGCGCGAAATAGATATGCGTCTTTTCATTCCAAATGCCTTACCCATCATGACCCATTTGTTCTTAATTTCTCATTCTTAACAACCTCTGATAATCCTCCTTGCCGTAAGAAAAGATGGCCAAGGAAGGGACCTTCTAATTTAAATTAATGTTTGAAGTACCATCATTAGGTGGTTCCTTTCCAAGATTTTCAAGAGTTTGAAACTTTGAAATCCAATTTACTTACAATTTACAGTTGCAAATTACAATAACTGAATAAAAAAAAAGCTAATATTTAATAAATTGTTAAAAAATTGTTAAAAAAGTAAAATAAACTATAGAACTTTAGGTATCATTTGGAATTTTGGAGCAGAGGCTCCTAAACTGGGTGCTGCAGTACTGTGGGTTGCCCTAAGTGTTTGACAGGGTTTCGCAAGTGAATGGCACTTTCTAAAAATATTACAAAAAAAAAAGGAGAAGGATCAATCCTAATTAGCAAATATACAGTACATTCCAGCATTTACTATGCAATATATATTCTTAATTTACTACATAGTCACCACACCAGGGATAATTATAAGCCTAATAGAATTGGCATGAAATTTTTTCAACCCTAAAAAAAACTTATTTCGACCTAACTATTTTATACTAATAATCACAAATATCGCCTGTATTTAACTTTTTAAATTCTTTTAATTATATGAGATATCACATATCATTACGAACAACTATACTACTATTTATAATCCTGAATTTATATTAAATGGCTCATTTTTTTTTAATACCCATCTTTTTCCATGAGTATGAAATTCTCAAGGGTTAATATAAGTTGTTTTTTATTTAATATTTGTTTAAAAACATGTAAGAAATAGTTAATTATACGAGAAATATAATTATATAGAAAAAAACAAGATAATTGTCTGACCTTACCGCAAGGTACTTGGGTGTGGTGTGCGGCCTTTCCAATCCCCACGGCGCACTGCATTATGCAGTTTGATTTGCAACGCTTATTCGCTATGCAACAGATTCAAAGGACTATATACCGCTAGATAGTGCATCGTCCTATGTAATGAGAAGGTCTAGTCTAGTATAGAATGAAATTCAGTCAAATGCACTCGAGGTTTATGATTTTATCAAAACATTGCTAAAAATGTTTGTTTTTTTCCTGGAAATAAAAACAATATCATTTTTTCTCACATAATAAGATTTTTTTTATGTTCGGAATTTTTGTGACAAGCTCTTTATGCGATACAACAGGAGGAGGATTTAAAATAGTACCATTTAGAATGGATATTTAACAAGCAACAAATAAACATTACAAGTAACCTTAAAATACCAAAGGTAGTAAAAGGTAATACCCAACACGATTTATTTTCTTTTTTCACAGTAAGGCACTCACTAATTCACTGTTTCTTTCTGTTTTAGAGGGATCGGAAAAAAACAAAAAACAAAGTTCTTCCTTTTAAGATCTTTATCAATAATTTAGTCATTTTTACAATAGTATCTTTGTTCGAGCCTGCATACGCTTTTTAATACATTACGGCTATTATCATCTAATCTGTTCATTTCATTTTTACTGATTTAAAAAAAAAAAATAGTATGGATTTGTCTTGGAAAATATTGTTCTGGAGTTGATAACCATTTTCTTTACGTAGTCTCAGCGTAGGCAATATTACCTGAGTTAAATTTTATTACTCTTTCGTAAGAAACACTTTTTCTCATCCCGACCTATTCACCAGGATCAGGTGTTGAAGTGTATTGATTTTATTAATCAGTAGTGTGATTGGGATTTTCACTGACTGTGTAGTATACCTATCGCTATAAATGTTTATTTTTTTTCCCGCTTTAGAAGATGAATAATAGTTTTTTTTTTAATTTATTTGTTGATATTTACAACTGTATAAAAAAATACAACCAGTAAATTTGATCATAATGACATAATGATATGATACAGGATGTAGAGAAACTACCCAGTAGTAGAACTCTAAAACCAGTTTACAATATAAGGTCACGAGGCCATGTTCTTTTCAGGCGCCTTGGAGAATTGCCAGGAATGGAAGAGGAAGCAAGGTTAGAAACGAGTGGGTTTGGGAGTTTACGATGGAAGGAATAATATCGGGTTCGGGCTAGATCGGTTACATAAGGAACATATAGGTCTTTATTAGTAACAAAATAAGGAGCATTGAGGATTT